>NC_089317.1:10948443-10980943 GCF_036669915.1 Pocillopora verrucosa
AGTTACTTGGCAGATTACCATTCCAGTAATTTTAGCTTCAGCAATTGAGGGGACATGAAGTCATGAAGTAAACAGGGTGTACTAGTCTCTGTAGAATTGGTTTTCGGTCATACCAAGCCAGTTTTGATTGCCAAGGTCGCTGGCCTGAGCCGGAAATAAATTGTTAATGGAAATACATCTGCAGAGCTTTTCATTTTAGAGTATATTAAGAGCTAATGTCAACGTGCATCAAACAAACAGCGGCAAGTCGCCCAAATTCGTTTTCTCTCCTACTTTCATATTTTGTAGCCCAATTTGTCCTAATAGTTGTGGTGTGGGTTTTTTGTGAAAATGTATTTTAGTTTTTGAGAAATGAGTTTTTTCGTTCGATCGCTCAAATATGCAAATTTTCACCCTGAATATTACCCGAGTTGTGTGACCTCATGTAACGAATTTACTTGACCTTCGGTATTTCTGTCAGCATAATCCTTTGTTTTATCATCTAAACTTAATCCCCTGTCATTATTGAAGCTGGCAAAGAAATGTTTATTTTTTGGTGAGTATTTTTGTCCGACATACTTTTTCTGTGTCGAAAAGTAGCATCAAAACAAAAACAGTTTTAACAATGACCGATAGGACAGAATCTACTGAGCTTTTAGCTTTTAAAAGACAAAAGGATGGTTATAAAGTTACTGTAAAAATTTCCTTGTGTTTTTGTGTTGTTCTATCGTGAGACGAACTCAAAGTCCGGCAAAATTTCCTTGCTAGCGACTATGAAATATACATGGTGTGCCTACTTGTCGCCACCGTTTATTGGCATATCGAGGCATAAATCACTACAATTTGTAAAAAAATCTAACATAACACTCTTACCTTGTTTACTTATGATTTTGTAAGACCACTAAGCTGTTTCGGTTATTATATTACGCTTGGATATTACTTTTTGCCGGGAGCCCAGGTTTTACGTTGTGTTTTCCCCTTTCCCATTTATATCAGAAGCTGGCCACGCAATAATTACTACCAACACAAATGACTATTTATCCTGTATGAAGATTTTTGTTTATGTTGTGTTGCAATACGCTATTGCATATTCAATTAGCCGAGGATTGTTTAGATCGTTATTCCTAATACGAAACATTCTTTGTTCATATTTAATTAGCTGTAGATCGCGCTAAAAAATATTATTCATAGTGCAGTGTGATTTGGTAATTAAAAAACCCGTTAGGACGCTGAATAAACTTGGCTCGTAAAAAGTTGTCTTGTCAGGATATTTCTTCATGCTGGAATCGGAAAGTACTTGAGGAAACATGTTGAGCTGACAATATTACAAAATGTTACTTTTGTGGTCACTAATCGTTGTTTCAGTAGCAGCGTAGCAGTTCAAAGCGAGTCAGTGTTGCTTCAACGCTATTGAAATTTATAGTGTTCTGGCAGGAGAGCAAAGCGTGATGCTCTGGGAATAAAAACTCTTCGGGGCCTTTTACATGGTATTGGAATGAGTTTTGTTCAAGAACGAGTTCATCCCGGTTGCCACATGATACCAGAGTAAAATTATTCGAAACGAGTCATTTCTGAATGAGTTTATTGAGGTTTTCATTCCAGAACGAAACACTTATTATTTTGGAAGACCTTTTGTACCTGTATGGTACGGTAGTACATCCATATTTTTTCAGCTTGATGGGTTACTACTATTTTGTATAATTATGGGGCTACGCTCTGCGAGCTCCGCTATTAGAAAGGAAATACAGTAAAAACAGAAACGTAGTTCAGGCTCAAAGTTCATGATAACTATGAAAGCTCATATCGCTTCTCGACACTCATATCTGTATAAATCCTCTTTAGGAGCGAGGGAAGCATAGAAAAAGGACGTAAATACTTGTTTTTACAAGCTAAAGTATCTTGCATGTAAACGCGGTATGAAATTAATTTCGTTCCGGAACGAAACCCATTTTGAAATGATGTAAAAGGGACCAAAGGGACGTACCATTAGATTTTTGATGCAGAGGGGGTCTTTTGCCAAGTGCACTATGTGTTTTCTTCCATTAAGCCTGTACTCGATTTTTTGGGGGGTTATTGCCCAACTCCACACTTCTTTAGGCACTCTACATCTACTATTGGAACCACGAATCCACCCAACACCGGTACCAAGATTTGATCTATGAGTGGGGCAAATTGTAAAATCATCGATATCTTTTGGCGTCTCGAGGATGCCGGTGTCCTAGCGGATTTGGACCCCCCCTTCCAAATCCGCTAGCGGATATGGAACCCCCGTTAGCGGATTTAGACCCCCTCGGCAGGTTTGGACCCCCTATCAGAAAAACATCATCCTGAACGTTCTCGTAGAAATAGATAATACTTTTTGTTTCAGTGCGTACTAAAGTATGTTTTTAATTCAAAATATGCATATCGCCGATGCATACGAACTGGTAGCTAGAAATGACCCGTCGAATGTTCCTTTTGACCAAGGGAGAATGTGTAAGCATTTAGTTCAATGTTCGGAGAAAGGTCGTTTTTGAACCTTTTCCGCGATAGTCGAACACTGCTAGATTCAGTAAGAGGCAAAAGTATGACACTAATTTATTTTGTTATTGTTCAATGCCCAAGTGTTGAGACGACATGGTACAGTGCGAGTTTGTTATTTCAGATCCCTCAACAGCTGATGATCGTTAAAATTAGAAAATAAGATTGAGCTCGATGAAATAGTCTCCACTTTTGTTAAGACGTAGACATTAATGTTGACTTGCATTTGAAAAGAACCTGAGAGTTCCAATAGTTCAGAAAAGAAACACTTTTTTCTTATCATAGGCTTTACGAACGACTTGTAATAGGAGTTGTTACTTCGTTCTTGTTCAGAAACTGTTGATTTATTTAATTAGAAAATCAGACTGAGTTATTTTTGTGACTGGACGCAATAGTCACCACTATTGTTATGACGTTTCGTATCAATGTTGATTCGCATCAGGAGAAGCAAAGATTTATTGTTACAATTTCAATCGTTCGAATGTAGTTTGTTCGCATCTAATTCTTGCGTATACTGTACGACTCGCTATAGTAAATGCGGCAGGATTGGAACGAAATGGCTGTTTTTCTTTACCTTTATTGAGAAATGTTGTGTTGTAATTGAAAAGAACATAGACAAAAAGCTTGCAAATAGAATTAGTCACCAAATATGATACAAACGATGCTTAAAAGGAAAGTTTGGTAGGGGGGGTCCATATCCGCTAGCGGATTTGGACCGGGGGATCCAGATCCGCGGGGGTCCAAATCCAACTTCAGTTTCTGGATCTCTGCAAGTAACTTCAAATGCCTTTTTTACAACTACGCAAGGGAACGACCTGAGATATGCAACGACGGTCTTCTCGATAACTATACCCAAAACTCCCACCAGTGAACGATTTAAATGAACAGCAAATCTCCTTGTTAGCATGTAAGATAGGATGCTTATACAACAGATCAATTAGCTAAAGCAGTATGTAGCTTGTTAATCGAATTGACCTTTGTAAACATTCTTTGACTTCCGCTGGCAAAGGAATCATTGATGGATCTGGACATTTTAGTTTTCTGAATACTGTAATTCGTGGAAGGTTTTTATAGATATGAAAAGAGGGAAAAACCCATCTCTTGGTAATTCGGAGGTTGATTCATCTTTGAACTTATATGTGTCATGCTTGTCATGCAACTAATATAATAATGTGGAGAAGATTTACAAACTGCAAATTAAATCTGGCTAAAATGTGGTAGAGCATAACTTGATCATCGAAACAGCTAATAAAATCATAAATAAACAAGGTTAGGGACTTGTCAGAAATTAGCAGGGGGGGAGGGGGGGTGGAAACAGAGGGGGGGTCACAACTTTTTGAGCCTCAGAAAAGGGAGGGGTCATGAAAAATGGGCAGTTAAAAGGGGGAGGGTCATGCGAATATATGCCCGTGATCATGTAGAGGTTACCCACAGAAGAAAAAGGAAGTTCTTTATTTGGAAGAGGTGGATGATCATGATGAATGTGAGGTAGATGAAGGGGATGAGGCATTACCCACTTGTTCTAGTGATGAAGACTTTGTATTGGGAGAAATAGGAGAGTCGAGTGATCAGTCGGACTCTTAATGCTGTCATCGAAAATGTATGTATGTAGCATGACAAAGAACAGATTAGAAATATATTTCGAGTTTTCATAATACTGACGCACCCTAGTGTATTGCAAGATTTAGATTTTATCATTTATACAAGAGGGGGAGGGTCATGATATTTTAGGCCAAGCTCAAGGGGAGGGTTAGCAAATTTCACTCCTATTGCAGGGATGGGTCACCTAATTTCCGAACCCAAATTTAAAATTCCCACCCCCCCCTCCCCCCCTGCTAAGTTCTGACAAGTCCCTTAGAGTATTATGTTAGATTTCTTTACAAACTGTAGTGATTTATGCCAGTGAACGGTGGCGACAAGTAGGCGCACCATGTATATTTCATAGTCGCTAGCAAGGAAATTTTGCTGTACTTTGAGTTCGTCTCAAGATAGAACAACACAAATACACAAGGGAATTTTTACAGTAACTTTATTAGCATCCTTTTGTCTTTTAAAAGCTAAAAGCTCAGTAGATTCTGTCCTATCGGTCATTGTTAAAACTGTTTTTGTTTTGATGCTACTTTTCGACACAGAAAAAGTATGTCGGACAAAAATACTCACCAAAAAATAAACATTTCTTTGCCAGCTTCAATAATGACAGGGGATTAAGTTTAGATGATAAAACAAAGGATTATGCTGACAGAAATACCAGAGGTCAAGTAAATTCATTACATGAGGTCACACAACCCGGGTAATGTTGTTGGCAACCGTCTGTCTCGGAAGACAATGTAAATCTGCACCTAAGAAGTAAAATCACGTCAAGCTGCACCGCCGGCTGTGGCTGTGAAGCCCAATTCCGGAGCCGCAGACCCGCTGGCATTTTGCGCAGGTAAAGTCATTTGTGAGGGTTGGTGGAATGGGGGCAGACTGGAGCCTCTGTCGCCTGCGAGTCCTCTTCTCCTCCCACTGGCTCTCCCTCTTCAACTCGGCTTGTTTGACGCCGGCCTTGACAGTCGATCGCCAGAGTGTACGGTCGGCTGTTGCTGACTCAAGGTTTCCAGGGCTGATGCTGCAGGTTTTCAAGTCACGCTTGGTAAACCCGGGTAATATTCAGGCTGAAAATTTTCAAATTTGAGCGGTCGAACAAAAAATATATTTTCACGAAAACTAAAATATATTTCCACAAAAAAACTACACCACATTTATTAGGACATATTGGGCTGCAAAATATGAAAGTAGGAGAGAAAACGAATTTTGGGCGACTTGCCACAATATTTCAAATTTGTTCGATGGGTGCTGACATCCTCTCTTAACAATACCTGCTCTATTCAGGTGGTTCACCGTATCCAAGGATGGATGGAAGAAAAATTGCAAACTTACTTCAAGAGGGATACAGAATGCCTAAACCACAACATGTGGATGATAAGTTGTATGATAATATCTTGTTATTGTTCCCTGATGGCTTTTATTGACAGTAGTATTCGTGCCGCTTTTTGTTTGAGTTGCATGTGCGCCCTAAGATTCAAACATCTTTACTTTCTGAACCAGCCTAACGAAGGGAAATGAAAGAAGAAGTACACCTTCACGAGTTGATATCTGTTGTATAGATCGTTTGTCCTTTATTATAACAAGATGGAATTTTTAGACCAAAAAGCTTGTTTCTTAAGGAAAGGTCTAACTGTTTCTACTTAAACTTTTTTTTTTACGTCCTTTTAGGTATGACATAATGACAAAATGTTGGAAAGACGACCCTAACTTGAGACCATCTTTTGAGAAGTTGAGAAGCAAACTCAAGGAAATGGAAAACCGGCGCAAGGTAGAATTTTAGAGTGTGATTGTTAGAATCTACCATCATCAACTAAACTTGATAACGGCGTCACCATGAAGGCTTCGAAACTTAGTTTATGGTTTCAATTTATTTCGCTTTTACAGCAGTTTGTAATTGAGTTTCGAAAGTGGAAATCGAACGTGAGAACTAAAACTAATCCCAGCCTGATCACAAACGTTTATCCGAGCTTAAAGGAGGTTGCCTGATTCTACTTTGAGTTCTGTTGGTTAATGTTGATGTTAACCTTTGTTCTGATAGATAGTTGTGAATACTTTGGGCTTAAATTTTCAAGGATTAGGTTTAGGGTTAGTTGGTTTTTCGACAACCAATCTAAGACTTCCCTATCTAAAATTAATGGTATCAGCAATATACTCTTTTTCTAGGTTAAAAAATTGAAGAAACCCTCGAAAGCTTAACAGAGTATAGTATAATTTAGACACATTTTTTTTTTACAGGGGCTGATAAACTTAAAAAATTACGATGATCGACTCTACGTTAATGTCGACGATCTTGCCGTGTGAGCGAGTGATTTCTCATACAGGAAAGGATGGAGTAAAGAATATTGGAGACCTATGACATCATCTTCTATTTTCCTTATATATTTTACATTAAGCCATATTTTTGCTGATTAATCAACTCTTTTAAACAAGCCGTTTGACAACGAAGCGAGGCAAAGTGCAGCTTTCATATATTCTTACATATTTTTATTGGAAAGACAAACGATTTTTTACTAACGAGTTTAAAAGCTGCAACCCTAATTTCCCCCCCCCCCCCCAGCATTATAGATTCTTTTATCAGTTTTTTACACAAAACATGTATTTTATTTTAAAATATCCTACAAATCCACACAAAAAATATTCCAATGTTGCATCTGCTGTCCCTTTTGTTATCTTTTGAAATTTTGCGGATGAATCTTTTGTCGTAAAAAATTCCTTTATTGATTAAGGTGGCCCAGTAGGGAAACTGTAATATTTTTTTAACCAAAGTACTGATCACTTTCATCACAAAATCTTAACTTTTATGAAACTTTCTAAATGGTTGTAATGGGTTTATAATGGCCTAGTTATTCTGTAAAAATAAAGAAAACAGTTTAAAAATCAAAGGGCTCACTCAGTTTCTATCGATTTTAATCATTCCCCAACATATTTTCAGAGTACTGAGATTCTGATTCCTTTGTTTCACTTAGAATTTTTAACAATGAAAGTCATAATAAGATGTTGTCTCTTTTAAACTGTGCATTATTGAAGTCTTGAATTTCAGTGAAACAAAGTTAAAATTATCGGTGCAAAGTTCATGTAATCATGGCATTCGATCGGGAAGTTGACAACTTTTTAAAGAATTTAACAACAATTACAAGCAGACCAGCAATCACAAAATTTCGGTCATTCGCGCTTGACAAGAGAAACGAGAAAATGTACAGAAAGCCTCACCACACTTTGTTAAACACGGCTTTAGAACGGCTCGATCCACAAGCTGAACAGAAAGTAAATTATGACATCAGCCCAGGAAGTCTTACAACACTGACGTATTTCCGCTTCATGGTGCTTTTGATCTCTCAGGCTCCGCCTTAAGTATAAATGCAAACGATCACGGCTAGGCGGGGTACCTCACCTACCTGGGGTCCCCCACCTATATGTAGACAGGCCCTTATATGAATAAATAGAAATAATTTGATATTTTTTTCAGCGGCAGCCGACGAAATGGAAACAAAGCGGAACCAGGAGACAAAGCGGAACCAGGAGGGTTGGGGTCCTTCATACCACACTCGTTCATCACAGAATTATACAATTAAGACAGATTTTCCTAAATTCATCAGGCTTTTAAGTAATTTGAATCGATAGGCTTCATTAAATTCCGGGCTGTTTGTAAAACCACTAGTCAATATATTGGGTTTCGAGGTTTTCCAATTCTGATCCAAGTTGGGTTTTGTTAATTCCTGCCATTCCAGATTTCCTTGCAAAAACTGCACCACAGGCAGACCCACAGTATGCGTTCGTGCCTAATAATTGTTGTTGACATGAGACGAACGTAATCTGCAGGGGTTGTGAATAACGCTCTGAAAATTGCATATCCACATTACATCTCGGTCTGAATACCTCAATAACATTAAATGAAATGTAAATCGACGCAATTGTGGTATTTTTCGCTCTCACGGGCCGTTTAAAGTGTCTTTTTGCGAAATTACTTTTGGCTAGTGGCCGTTAAGAGAAGAAAGGGTGACCTTGTAACCCTTTCTTGTTAAAGGCCTCCGGTTCATTTCTCGGTTTGTACTGAGTTTAGATGACTTATATTGACAGCAGCAGATTTCTGTGCCTTTAAGATTACACAAAATTAGAGGAAAACCGTTCTTGTTTAGACGATATCGAAAACATGATTTGTTTCAATATAACTGAGATCTTAAATATTCTCCTTCAGGTGACGGATGTGTCATATGGAATGAACCTTTTCCGGTTAGGACAACATCAAATCCAGCTGAAGTGCTTCCTTCTGGCACTGAACAGGTTTATGAAGGATTTCCTATCACGCTTAATTGGAACTACAGTCTGGCGTCGGGTCTAAGTCTGGGTGTCGTAAAATTCAACAGTGATGGTATAGTCTGCATTAGAGCAGATGGTTCAGCTGGTCCTGTAAATGCTTTATTTTTCAGAACCGGCGTAGTATTAGCTCGACTACTAAAAGAGCTTTTCTGTTAAAAATAGAGACGTAATACTTCTTGTCAGCATCTAAGGAAATGTATGGGGAACGGTATGAAGGATGTGCATTCTGATGTTATTACTGGTGTACTGATGTTATTACTGGTGTAATAGCTTTAGTTTAAAGCTTTTATATTTGAAATCAGATTTCACACTAACTCTGGTTTATCTTAACCCAGCTTTGAACAACACAGCCCCGAAGTTTAAATTGCTGCTCTGCTTTCTTACTATTTCACATGTATCAGAATAATAATCAATATCATACATGAAATTATTCAAAAATCTCACACAGATAGTTACCAACCAGGACAAAGTAGAGGAACTAATTGGCTTTTACAACCTGACGGGCGAATCCCTGGTTCAACTCTGAGAGCCTTGTAATCAAAATATCATGTTGGTACATGTATGGAGCGACAGCTGTATAATGCATGACTACAGTGTACTTTAAAAACAGTGGCAGTTTCCCTAACACAACATTTAATGCTTATGTCAAGGGAGGTAAGCAATTAAAACCTCTCGGCAACTGGATGTAAGCCACTACCATCAATACCAGTAAATGATAGCACATATTAAAAAGAAAAGATAAATAGAAAGTGCATCTCTGTTTAGCACTATAGTAAAAGTTTCTTCAGTGCATATATCATTTACTCACATCAGCAAAACTCACATAAACTGCTTGGCTATCTGGTTTACCAAAACCACTATATGCAGCACAGTCAATTATTCCTGAATCATTCCTGCTGACTTTTGTTTAAGTCTCCACCTTTCCTTCTTGCCGCACACCAGTATTTCCTTCGTTGACTGTCTTAATTCTCTTCGGCCCAGTTGATGTTTGGTTCTGATCGACCCGAAGCTTCACAGGTTTATTAAGTGCAAGTTGCTGCCTCCATGAACAGTTCGTGCACGTTTAATTCCAGTGATTATTGTTGGAACTGAGAGCAATCAAACAAACACAACTAAACTTCAAGAACTATTTGAAGATCAGGTTCAAACACCGTGTGAAAACAAAAACACTTTTAGCACGAGAACCTGCCGTTGGCTTTCAAATAAGAAAGTTAACATGTTTAACTTAAAAAACTGAAACAGCATTACCTGTCGCTTGCTGTGGTGGAGGTTTCTAACGATAATGCCTCGTTTAATTTTATTTAGATTGTACCTGGGCCTTTATCTCATCATAGGTTGAGATGACACTGATCTCAATTTTGGAATAAAGCTTTTATTTTAGATTTGGCTTAACTTCCCAAACTAAATTTTTTTGATAAAAAAGCTCTTATAAAGAAACAAAATAAACTGTACGCACCAAAGGAACTTGTCATACCTTACAAATGTGATAAATATTGTAACAAACAGAATAGTGTAAGTGTCAGTTACAATAATAAAAAAATTACAGTCATCTTTAGGACCATTTTAATGTTTTGGGTCTCAAAAATTACAGAGCAAATGATACAGATATTAGCAATGTCATTGTAATTGTCATATATGCAAATACTCATGAAGTTTGGTTTTTATCATCATTTCAGAAAAACATTCACAGATAACAGAAAATTACTATTAAGAATGAGAATTGAATTCGCTATAAGAAAATAGAAAATATCTTTGGTGCAAAACACAACAAACCAAACTGATTGATATCATTGTGAGCAATTTTAGGTTATCCCTATTACATATATGTGACTGAGATACCGTTATTTAAATATGAGAGTGATCTTCGCACTAATGAACACCACTTAAGCAGTAGAGAAAATAAAGCATGAAAAACATGCGGGCCTATACGGGAGTTAAACCCATGACTTCTGCGATACTGGTACATACCTCTACCAACTGAGCTACGAAGCAAACCAGGGAACTGATCATTTTGTTGGTTCGTACATGTAATAAACCCTCTAAATGATTCACAGTCATTCATTTATCACATTAATTCTCAATTACAGACGGGATTTAAATGACAATGCATAACCCTTGTCGCAAACGTAAATTTAGATCTTTTTTTCTATCTATTTTTACCATCTATCTGCTCGCTCCGCCATTAGCATCGTGAATGTTGAACTTAATAGAGTAATCAACCCTTCTTTTAATTTGAATTGACCTCACTGCTATTATTTTAAAGATTTCAAACATGCGAAGAGCACGAAATTTTAGGGGCTTGGTAACCACTAGCGCTTGCCGACTGGCAATTGATAACTGTAAGAGAAGAACTGAGTTCGCGTATTACTTTTTCGGAGTTTGACTGCTGGTCGTGGGTCGTGGGTCGTGGTTACAAGTATATTTGGTACTACCTAAGAATTACTACTCGGTAGGCTCGTCGGTCGGCCGGACAGCTACAAAATAAATACATTTCTGGAAAAAAGTACCCCTACCCTCATTGACCCAACACTTGCGGCTATCTTATTCTTGTTTCATAATAAGTCATTAAGTGATAACAGTAACGAAGACTGATCCATTGTCCAAACTCCTGGATTTGGCAATGAAGGAACCACTTCCTTTATCAGTTCCACAGTAGGTTGAAAAGTGATATAAATTAAAATGTTAATGTTCGCTTTATACCCGAACTCAGTTACACCTGCAAGAGGGATTCTCTTTCCCAATCGCGGCTTTGCCGCTCACAGATAACGGTTTTAAAGAAAATAACCGTCTGGCACCGAGGGTAAAACTTGGTTTTAAACGAAGCAAAGCATTACTTCACTTAAGCAGGTAAAGCCCCCACTCGAGGAATTTTGGTCAGGAAAAGCGACTCTACCTGTTGGCTAGTACCTCTACTGCAAGGCAAATGTAAGTCAGAGATAAGTTGTTTACAACCCTTTAGAGAAAAGCTAACTTACCTACACAGGTTTGAATTGCGGTTTTAAAACAGGAAATAATAAAAGTTGGTGACCAAGACGCGGCCAAGACAATGTGCCGGTATCCAAACAAATTTCCTGGCTTTACAAATTGACTGTGGGAATGTTTGCAAACAGTAAATAGCTACGTGAGTGAGATAAGAGACAAGTTGACTTTATCCCTCTGTTCTAAAAACCTCAACTAATGCTAATTAATTCGATTAATATGAGTTAATTTAAATATTGTTAATAAAATACTTACAGCAGAACAGTTTATAAAATATTTTTTCTAACATATTAGACTAGTTCATTGCTTGTGCCTTGTACCACCGACGTTTAGGGAAGGGAAACAAAAATGACTTTACATCTGGGCACAGACCCTTCGCAGCCTCTCTATTTTTCTCAGAAATTATGGAAATATTAAAATGTTTGTATGAAGTGAACACTGTAAATGCATATCGGGTGGGGTGGAGCAGGGAGTCTATGGCCGGAAGCGTGTGATGTCTCGTACACCGCCGTTATTTGGGCTACGATGACTCGATAACGGTCCCGTAAGAGACCACAATTCATCGCGGAGAATCTCAAAATCTTGTAGCCAGATGTACTCGTGCTTCAATTAAGAAAAACCACACTACTAAGTATTTATGTCTGGTTAACGCTGTTGAGTAGTGCTAAATAGAACCATGTACCTGTATTCCCAATGTCAAGGATTTAAATTAGGGCAATTATTCATCGATTCATTCATTTACCAATAAAAAAATAAATAAAACGATTAAAAAATTGTTTATTCAGCTCCTTGTCTCTTTACTTCACCATTGATTAATCCTTTAACAGTTCATTTATATAGTTATTTCCACACATTTTTATTTATTTCTTTCGCATCGGAGCACAAGTCCTCTCAAAGAGGGCCACTATCATTTTCTACCTTAGTACTAGATTTTTGCTGCCTTCCTTAACTCTTTTACCCCTTGGGGCAATTAGCATTTATTTTCTCCATGCAATATCACCTTAGATTAACACATTAAGACCATGAGAATCGAGGAAATGATCACCAATAAAAGAAGCTGTTGATTGTGACTATCAGCGCTTCGAAAAATGTATGGAGAACAGTCTGGAGAATATGCATATTAGGGACCTTAAGATTGAGGATGGGGGCTTCTATCGAGTATGTCATAACGGAGAAGAGCCTGGCTAGAGTACGGCGCCGTTTACGCGGGAAATTTGGCGTTAAGACACTCCAATACGTTTGGAATTTGGAAGACGTCAAACTATCATTGCTAATTCTAGAGAATTGCGTGATCCTTTCACACTTTATTATTCATCAGAGGTCATAAACGATGAAGAGTCCATTTTGCTGTATGGTGTATTCTCTTCAAAGAACTTAAACCTTCCGTATGAAGACTATCAGCGATTTTCCTTTGACCATATGAAACCAGACGAGTGTAAAGCAGAATTCAGATTCTGAAAAAACGACATCCCTTTGCTTGCCGATGTTCTACAAATACCAGCAGATTTGGTTTGTTCTCGAGGAACTATTTTTGGTGGACTGGAAGGTCTTTGCATTTTACTTAGAATATTGGTGTATCCATGTCGTTACAGTGATTTATTTCAAAGATTTGGTCGACCAGTGCCTGAGTTGCCTATGATAAGTAGCACTGTTATGAATTATATTTATGAGAACCACCAACAAAGACTAACTAATTGGATCAAACATTTTTAAACCCGGCCAAACTGGAAGAGTATGCACAAGCAATTTCTGATAGTGGTGCTGCCTTGACAAATTGTTTTGGTTTCATCGATGGGACAGTGAGGCCAATCTGTAGTGTTCAAACAAGAAATATGTTTCTTGTGAGAATTCAAGCGAAGAATATTGATGCAGAGCTGATATAGACTGACCGATAATGTCATTCTTTATTGATATTTTTTACACATTGGGGAGGAAGCATGATTCCGGCATGCTTGCAGACTCAGGACTGCCCAGATATACTTTTTCCACCAGAGGGGACCCTCTCTGTTGGTGTGGAGATTCTGCCTACCCTTAAGGGTTCACCTGCAAACACCCTTCTGTATAGTTTCACCAAATCCTCTCATGGAAGAATATAACAGATCAATGAGTAGTGACAGGATCTCAGTAGAGTGGATTTTTGGTGTTATAAGTAACTACTTTAAGTTTGTAGATTTAAAAAAAAATCTGAAGATGACCTTAAGCCCAGTAGGTAAGATGTATATAGTTTCAACTTTACTGTGCAATGCTTAAAATTGTCTCTATGGCAATACTAATAGCCAATTTTTTTACCAGATTTCTCCTTCTCTGCAAGGTCAACATTTAGGTTCTTGGTCTGGCCATGCAAAAAGGTGTAGTAAAGGTGTAGTAAGTTAAAGGAAGTAAAAAAACACTATGTATTCAGGGATCGCGTTAACGCAGAAATCGTGCATTTTTACGCAAAAAAATGCCAAAAAATGCAGCATCAAAATTTTAATGCGTCCCAGGACGCAAGATGTTGACTTGAAGAACTCACTCTACTTACTTTGAATGTTGAATAGATTTTGTTGTTTGAGTGACGTAAAAAATTTTTGAACAAAGCTAAGCGACTTCACATCGTGGTGGCCATATTGAATTTAACTACACAAAGGGGACTGGAGACGATTTACAAATCCGGGAAACTTGAATGAGCTCCTTCCCATGTTTGTTTGTTGTTTGATCGGTCAAGTGGCCACTATGAACCGTGAAAAGGGAGGAAGACATAATCAGTTTTTAGACAAATGGCTGAAAGAGTTTGGATGGCTGCAAACAAGAGGCTCGGGCGATGATTTATCGATGATTTGTAAGGATTGCACAAAAGCTGGAAAGAAGAACGCGTTCACGAGTGGATGCAAAAATTTCCAAAGATCGGCGCTTGTTCGTCACATCAGTCAGGTGGATCACAAAAGTTCGGCAAAAGGGTTGTTTCAGCAAAAAAATTTCAAAGCTGCAAGTGACATTGCTAGCAAAGTGAGTGATGATTCCCTGGTCAAGCAAATGCGAACAGCATATTGGCTTTCGCAAGAAGAGATGCCTCCAAAAAAATTCAATTCACTTTGTGAGCTTCAGGTAAGTAACCGTAAGATCTTGTTGGCAATCAAAATACTTAAATTTTATTAAATAATATTTTTCTAGCGTTTTTGATTCCATTATTTCAACTTTTTAAATCCTTTTGTCATCCAGATGTTGAATGGCTGTACAAGTCTTGAACCCAAGACAGGAGCAAATGTATATCAGCATCATCAGTCTGTGGCTGACATGAACTCTGCATTTGCAGAATTGATTAATAGAGAGATTGATGAAGATATCCAGAAGAGCCCATTTATTGCAATATTAGCCGACGAGAGTGTGGATATCGCTGTATATAAGAAGTTGGACATTTATATCAGACTTGTGAAGGACAATGAGCCTTGTACTCGATTTTTAGGAAATCGTAATGAGCCAGATGGTAAAGCTGAAACCATATATAATGCACTTATGAATTTCATGGAAGAAAAAAATATCAACTGTGGAACTAAACTTGTGGGATGAGGGAGTGATGGCGCTTCTGTCATGATGGGGCGTCACAGTGGTGTGGGTGTACGACTAAAGTCAGTAGCTCCATTTTTGGTTCATACTCATTGTGTGGCTCATAGACTTGCGTTATGCACTTCACAAGCTGCTAAATCAGTCAAGTTGATGGATGAATACCAAACACTGTTAACAAACCCCTTTAACTTTTACTCAAACTCAGCTGTAAGGTATAATAAGTTCAAAATTCAAAGCATTTTAGAATTGAAACCAGTAACCTTAAAAGTTGCTGCTTCAACTCGTTGGCTGTCTATCCACAATGCTGTTGATGCAATCTACAAGTGTTGGCCTGCACTTGTAGACTGTCTGGATCATCAAGCTGCTGAAGATAATAATGAAAACGCTGCAAAAGCCAAAGGACACTTGAAGCAAGTGCAACAATACAAATTTGTTGCAGCAACTTGCATGATGAAAGATGTTCTTCCAACATTAACAAAGCTTAGTGTGTTTTTCCAAAAAGAATCTGTTGGTCTTGCATCTGTGCCACCCATGGTATCATCTACAATTACTACATTGCAGGCCCTTAGAGATGACTTAAATGGTGATCCTGCAAACCTGCCAAGCCTAAAGGAACTTAATCAGGGAGTACTTGCAGATGGTTTGTATCATGAGAAGGAACTTCAGCAGGCAGGTGATAATGCAAGACGATCGTTCATTGCTGCTGGTGACACATTTCTAGCTAATTTAATTCAAAACCTTAACGAGAGGTTCCCAAAGGAGACACTAGACATCTGCAAAGCCCTTGACCTTGTAGTTAACCCTCAATCACTCCCAGAGAGTAGTGTAGCTATAGCCGCTCATGGAGTAGAAGCTTTGAACAAGCTTATTGAGCACTATGGTCAGCCAAAGACTACAAGTGGCAACAGAAACATTGATCCACTGATTGACCCAGATGTCAAAAGAGCAGACTACCTGCAATTCAAGTTTCTTCTTAACACTCACCGTGTTATGAACATGCAGTAGTTCATCAAAAGATTCCTTGCTGATGATGGACTTTGTGAACAGTTTTCCACTTTCGCAACTCTTGCCAATATTGCATTGATAATTCCTGTCTCTAGTGCTTCATGTGAGAGGGGGTTTTCTTGCCAAAACAGAATCAAGACGGGCCTTAGAAACAGACTGTCCAAGGAAAACTTAGAGAATCTGATAAAAGTTGCAATCTAGGGGGCCCCGCTTGCAGAATTTGATTTTGAGAGAGCAAAGCAGATCTTCAAAGGGCACCGTCATCGTCGAAAGTAGTGACAGCTTATGCTTGACATTGACTATGCTATTCTGTAGTGTTTATCTCATTCTGTCAAATGATCACACGTTAGTCAAAAGTTGGGTTGTCAATACTTAAATGTAAGGTACATGTAGACTATTAACAATACATTGTATTTTTATTGCCTAAAGAAGCGAAAAAAAGCAATAAAGCTTAGCGAACAGTTTGACAGTAATTTACCGGTCACTCTTTCTCATAACAACAACACTAACAATTTCTTGGGGGGGGGAGGGGGGGGGCAGGGTCGCCAAGATTTTGGGACCCACCCAAAATGCTTGGGACCCCAATTTGACCAGACGTGCGGGTACGAGGACCCAGAATGAAAAATCCTTGTGCCATCCCTGGTATTTAAACAAGAGTAAAATTTGAAGGTTCTTGTTTATTATATAGGGTATAAACAATAAACCTCTGCAAATCTGGTGAGTGATTTTTGATAAGTAGCAGTAATAATGGTAAAAAAAATTAGAATGTATTTAACACTGGTAAGGAACAGTACGAACTAAATTGTTCAAACTAGTGCTGATCAACCAATGGGGACAAAAGATGCTGTACGTACTAATTTTGTACTATTTAAATTCATTTCAGTTTCATGCAGTTATACTGAATATACTCTTTTATTGTGACATGCTTTGGTCTACTTTTGTTTGGATCTCTCTAAAGTCATTGAGACTGGGTGGATGATTCATGGTTTATTTTAAAAAAACAACATCTAGAAAAAGAATACAACAATTTTGTCATGAAACAGAGCAGTCATTGAATGTTTTAAAAAGCTTGCAACATGTCTCATGAACTATTAAAAACTGAACATGATTTTCATAAACTCATCCACTGGACTAGTCAGTTTTTTTACATGCAGTTAACTAACTTTGCTTAACATAAAAAACAACAAACTACTAACGAGTGGATGGTAACAATTCAAAAATAAACGGCCAGTTCTGATCTTTCTTGTTTTTCATTTGTTGCACTACTGTCTCCATGATTTTCATGGTGTTTGATTTCATATTTTGCATTAACAACATGAAATCTTGGTGTTGACGTTCACATCGGTTTTGCTTTTTCTCATTAATTTCTAGCTGTTTTCGTTTTAACTCGAGATATGGCTCATTTTTGCCCTGTAGGTATTCAATTGCTTCAGAACATTTTGATCTTCTTTTTCTGGGATTTTCTTCAGCACTTTCTTCTGAATCCGATCGGCTCTGTTTTAGAGTTTCTCCTGGGCTTTCCATTGCTTTTTGACGCATACCAGCGGCAGAAGCCTTTCCTTTCTCAACTTTTTTTTCATGCTCTTCATCTTTATTCTTACACTCTGATTTATAATACTTCTCTTTCTCGATGAGTTCCTCAAGAAGCACATCAATCTCGGTCTCCTTTATATCTATGCCACTAGCTTTATCCTGCTCTTTATTTTTAGCAATATATTTCTCTTAAAGAGTCTTTCACCGCTCTTTAGGAAATTGTGAAGGCCTGATTCGCTACATCATTGAAATGATATAATTCGTTCTACATGTACTGCAAAAATGCTTCATTACATAAAGCAACAGCCGTAAATCTTAATATATGTTATTCACTTAAATATGAGGCATAAATTATTCGGCAAAATCTGAGAGCCCATCAGAAGATGACACAACAATGAAAATATCCGCCCTGCGCAAACAGCATAGTCATACTTTAAAGATAGCTTGGCAAGAGATCATGAGTCAAAGTCGGTCGCGTTAGCATCGAAAGTACATATAAAGTTTTAGATAAGCCTGGAAAGTCAGCATCCTCAGGAAACTTGGGCAAAGACAAAGGATATGACAAATCTGATAGTGGCAAGAGGAGTTGGTCTACCAAGTCTCGACAGTAAAGCGTATTACTTCGGTTCCGCTTTCGAAAAACTTACTTTTATTTTTTGGCTTTTTTAGGCTGCACAATCTTGTGAAAAGAACGGGAAGCTTGACTCAGTTTAGTTTAGATGCTACTGCCGCAAACAATAGCTTATTTTCGCGCCTTCTCCTGATATTTGAGATAACACTCAATATATGCTACAACAAAGAAACCAAGTGAATTAAGGGTATGAGTTTCTAAAGTAACTGCGGTGCTGCGTCAGTGGGAGAGTATAACAGGGTCATTTAGTGTTATATAAGGAGTTGGTAAAGAAAATTGGACACCGTAAAGAGTTAAAAGGGTGACGTTTCGAGCGTTAGCCCTTCATCAGAGCGATAGAAGAAAAGCTCTTCGTCAAAGCTCTTCGTCAGAAAGATGTAAGAAACTAGGCGACAACGGCCACCAGACAAAATGTCCAAAAGCAGAAAAATCCAAACAGAAATGTCCGAACGTTGAGTCGAAAAACGGGAAAAACAACCAAATGTAAATAAGGACTCTGTTTCATAACTGCGTTATTTCAGCATTTGCCTTCGGAACGCTAATTTCTTTTGCATCTGTGTTTCAGAATATGTGAAAGACGGTGGCGACGAATGTGTACTGTTGTAAAAGGTAAGTTTTTTACACTCTTCTAAAATTGACATAAAATCGCTCTTAAACTCTGGTCTACACCCTTCTTGTAACTTGCCTATCAAACTAAATACATTTCAACTCACTTGAAAGAACAGTTAGCAAACTAGACAATTTCTTAGAGTTGATCTTCAGTTGGAAAAACCCGAGTTGTTACAACTCTTCATGCACAATGTAAAAATAAACATTTGCACGCAATTGTCTTGCAATGGACGAAGACTTCAGAAATAATTTTAGCTATTATCGTTTCCTAACTAACACGATTTGCCTCATGAAGGTCTGTAGTACCAAACCTTACATAATATTAATCTGCTTGTCTTGCCTTTCAGACCCCAAAGATCACGCTTTTTGGAAGAGGAGTACTGAAGCCCCTCTTTACAAGGACTGATGTGTTTCTCTCTTTTAAAGTTCTGGAGTTATTTACAGTTTAGACACGTTGCGCAACTACAACCACAGAATGTTTTACTCGTATTGGAAAGATGACTTAGGTTACTAATCTTTTTATGTTTGAAAAAGTTTTCTGTTTAGGGGTACAGTGCATGAAATGGCTGGTTTTCAGATGAGCTTGTTAATTCGATTAATTTGATCAATTCACGTTAAGGATTTTTTCAATTCACGTTAACTTTTTACACTTCTCGGCTTGGTGCTGTTTATTTCACATGAGTTTGATGAGAAAGCGATGTTAATTACATTTAAGTTATAAATTCGCAAGCGAATGGCACACATCAGGAACGGATGTAAAAGACCTTACAGGGATAGACTCAATAAACATCACAAAGAAACACTGACTTGAGCTGTGCGACATTTATCTACGGGAAAATTTTGGGCAATTTAAAAAAAAACTGAATGACCCTTAAATTCCCAAGGCATTCTCAATGATGGTATAAAATGCCAAATGTTTCAACGAGGGTTCCTCGCGTCAAAATCATTAATCACATTTTGAAAATTTGAACATGAGCAAATAAAAACTTGAATAATGACTTCATTGAAATCAATCGATAAGGCAGTGATCGAGAAATTAGGTTAATCTAAATGGATAATTTCAACTAAACGACTGTGGAAATTATCGCACGCTGCGCATGAGGCTGGAAATAGTCTGAAATAAAGATGAATGACATCTCTTCAACTATTGAGCGCGCTTTCATGATGAATGCATATTTGCATATATGTCTGCTGCGTCAATCTACCAACTTTAATAACTTCCTCCGTCCAAAGGTCGCCAGAAACGGAAAGTAGAAAGTATTCACTCCTCCAGCTTCATAGTAAACTGCGCAAGTATTTGGCCAATACATCATAGCATCATAGCCACTCTTCAAGAAAGATAGGCTCATAGCGGCGGAAGAAAATAGTGCACATCGTGTTAGGTTAAAAAAAGGAAGGTGAAATAATGAAAGGTAAAAGAAAAAAGGGCCGCGTGACTAAATCGTTCTTCCAGAAAGATCTCAAGAGAGTTAACGTAAACTAATCTCTCATCATCATGTAGCAGATCAAGTCGTAGAAGCAGATCGAAAGATTAAAGAAAGAAGTATTGGTGTTGTCACGAGGAGTAATAAATAAAAAATCCAAGTCTTCGCGAAGAATCGAATCTCAGCCCTTTCAATTCCGCGTCACAACAGAGCCTTATCCTCTCGGCCGTAGAGAACTCTATCGAAGGAGAGGCCAATAAATGATCGAAAGTTTAATTAAAAAGGGTGAAAAATAAGCCGACCAAAGAAGTCAAGTATATGCATAATCCAGACGAATATCAATTTGTTTGTGTATTAACTGCTGCTTGAAACTTTCATCGCGCCACAACAGAGGTCGTACGCGAAATACCGATCAGTCGCGCGTGAAGTTTGAAGCTACACACATGAAAGTTAGTAAAATTTTAACACATTTCATTGAGAGCTTCCATCCGCATCATTTATACATTTGTGCCCCGTGCACAAAAGCGATGTCATTGGGAAATCATTTTGCTAGAGCTTCACAATGGGCAAATGTGAACTAAATTCCGAACAAAGCCAATATTTAAAAGTATAAATCGAAATTTAGTACAAAAAATATGTGTTAAACAGCGTTACAGTTGGGAACATTTTTACACCTAGACTACCCCCTTTGAAAAACGAATTGCAAACAATCAGCGGTTATTTTCAAACTAAACCTACCTTCATCCCTACATCTTACTAAGACTAAACTAATCTTGGTTTAAGCTGGGACGGAATCAAGGAATGGAGTCCTGGCGTTAGGCGAACTGCAAGATGAAATTCAATCCATGAAGATCTAATCGATCGGTCTCGCGATAATCCTAATGAAACAGGCACAAGGAAACAAAGGTTCTCATCGTGACATTGGTTATGCAAACTATCTACGCTTCGGCTACCTCATACCATCTTCCACTGTAGTTTCACTTCCGTTGAGAATCACATCCGTTGAGAATCCCATCCGTTGAGAATCACAGCCGTTGAGAGTCACATCCGTTGAGAATCCCCATTTAGTGCAACTTCTCATTATCCCATGCTTTAGAAGAGAATCTTCAAAGTTTGACTTTTTTGGGGGTTGCGCTCTTGTCACAAGAAATAAAACACGCCTAACGTCGACACAGTAAATCTACAGAACTCCAGCATAAAAAAGCAGTTATCACGACGCGTCATCAATGGTGTTTCCATACTGATATTAATTGGCGTGGCGCGGTTTGCAATACTCCTATTGGTTAAATCAATGACGCGGTATTAAATATATGGCACGCGCTGCACGCGCATGCAAGTCTTCTTTTCTTCATCGGCCTTGACCTTTGTCTAAGCGCGTCCCTTAACTTCGCGTAAAAAAACAACAACAAACAAAAACAAAAAACGCTTGCATGCGCGGAGAACTTCAGTCTCGTACAGAACCAAACAAACAGAAAACTGGCATCACAAAATTCCGTAGAAAATTTGCCTTTTCCATTGTAGAAAAACAAGACGCGTTCACATCTCTCTCTGAAGCGGAGTTTTTCTGAGTACCGGTAAAAATTTGATTCTAAATAATTCCAACGCATTAGGGAACATCCTGGATCCACTCCTTTCAGTGCACAAACTACGACTACCATTTCAACTGGAGCACACGATTGACTCGACCTAGTGTTTCTCACGCGAAGCTCAAAGTTGCTAGAAAGAGTATAATTTAGATTCTATTTGGTAGACACTTGTTGAAATAGTACTTTGCAATTCGCTCATCAATGAAACATGCCATAGTTTTGTCACAACTCATTCAATTTTTTTTAACCGATTCCTGTTTAAAGCCTTCTCTTAATGATTGAAATTTGTACAGTATTTTCTCCCTAAATATCACGGTTGCATCTATATTTTTCTCAGTCCCTTTCCTCTTTCCCTTTCATCTCCTTTTCTCTCATGCATTCCAACAGAGCAGAGATATAGGCTATCAAGTCCTTCATTTTGGCTTTCCTCGACAGAAACAAGAATTCATGGGCTCTCTTATTATTTTTCAGATCCAAAATTCATTACATCCTGTTCCAAAATTATAACATACACAAACCAAATCACAATTGATTCAAACAGCCTTTGACATTTTTTGTTGGCCACTGCCTTATACAATGGACATCATATTTATATAAATGATTCATTTATTAACTTAAAATTTAGAAAGATTAATAGAGCGTAAGCTTTGCACATTCCTTTGTCACATTTCATGAGTATTTGATGCAGTAAACAGTTGAAAATCCAGTAATATGAACACTGCCTATTTCATCTAATTATTCAAACATCTTATGCTTGAGCTATCATGTCTACCCTTACTCAGAAACTTTATAACTTTGTGAAAACAATGTTCAGTTTGTAAACTCTTGCTGTTGGCCTAGGAAAAAACTGAGTTTTGGTCTAAATTTAATAAAACATGGAAAATAATCCAAGCTTTTACTGAAATACTTTCAGAGAACCTATGTATTAGTCTGACAACAAAAAAAAAAAACCTGTGTTTACCATGAGTCCTTTAGAGTTTATCAGAATCAGCAAAAATGTTGTCACCCTTAAGTTTGGGTGGCTTTTGGAGCTAATAAAAATACTATTCATTGCAATTTCCTTAGAGGGGAAGGGAGGGGTGGGTTGTTTTTTTAAATAGCACTTGAATACTAAGCTCATCTTATATTCATATGTAGATAACTTTCATAATTATTTTTCCACAAAAGCAAAACTGCTTGCCTAAAAAATTACTGCTACTGTGGAAAAAACTTTGATTCCCATCAGTCTTAAAATACAGTGCAGCAGTTGAGATATAGCACTATACTGTTCCCAAAATAGACAGAAACATTAAACAGATCATCACATCAAAAAATGTTTGGATTTTCATAGCTTCTTCAATGTAAATTTGCTGCAAAGGCATTAGCTTTCATTGAGCAATCAGTCATGTTAAATTGCTCACAAATTCAGCAAAAAAAAGTAGGTTAAGCAATAATACATGAAGCAGGAAAGGTACAAAACACAACAAGACCATATCAAATATTTTCTAACTACTCTGTCTTAAATTTGATTCATTTTAGCACCAAGGTCACAATTACTTTACCCTTTTACTCCCAAGATCTCATTTGTAATTCTCCTTACTTTCTACTATATAATTCCTATGCAGTTAATTTGGAGAATTTGGTATTGGATCAACTGTGCTAATCCCCAATTGATATTTTCATTTATTCTCATCACTTGTCTGCTGATATTGTATTGATACTGTGATGATAAATTATGCCTTGGTCACTCATGGGAGTTAAAGAGTTAAATCATCGGTAAATGAAATAGCTGAACTGAACTTCAAATCATGACACACCTTTCAAAACAATTTACAGGTCAATGTTAGAATTTATTCAGAAGAACATTACTTGCAAGGTACTCACTTTTTGCTATTGCAACAGTCTTTATTTTCATAATATGGATGTCAATCACTTGTATAACTTTGATGAAGAGAGCATTGATTTAACTGTAAACCAAAAAAGGTCTGAAGTTGTATCCCTGAAAAAAAATTAAAGATTACCATAGTTCTGAAGTGATTAACATGTAAGTTCTCCCTGTAATATCTAAACATTACCCAGCAAGAAGGTCATGAGAATACTCAAACTTATCAGGTAGAAGACATTATCTCAATCTAACACCAAATTCTTGTAACTTATTTACAAGGAAATGTGCAGCAGCTAAAGGGGAGAATTGACAATCAGATCATGGGAGTTAAAGGGTTAACTGTGAGGTTGTTTAGAGTATTTGTAATCAATTGTCCCTGATCTTGTTTTCCATCAGAAACAACCACCTTGCAGCTCCTAGTATTTTTTATTTAAATGGTTTGAACCCAGGAGTTGATCATATATTCTGATCATCCTTGTGAAAGAGGTACCAAAAAGAACTGTTTGCAGTAGAAGTGACTATAGTGCTTCAACAGCTTGAGCAGAAATCTTAATCAGGGTAGAGACAACTTGAAGTCAACACCTGACTCTGCTGTTGACTTTTGCCCAAGTTGTTAGCATACTGTTTTACCATTGACAGCATTCCTTTGGAGAATGCTCTCAACTAACTGATCAAGGATTATAAGATCAATCTTTTAGTTATCTTTCCCAAACATTTCTCCTGTACCCTTTGATTTAACACTTTGACCCTGAGAGTGACTAACATCTAAATTCTCCTTATAGTATCACTCCTGATTCAAACATTAAGGTCACAAGAATACAAAAAATGAACACCAACTGAGATGCTTTTGATTGTGAAACATTTTCTCCTTGCCAGCACATCAGGAAATGTAAAAAGAACAGTATGGAGAATATGCATATTGATGTGAGAGTGGAAGGGCTAATAATGGCATATGAAAGAACCAAAGAACCTCATGAGAGCTGAAATCACCTTTATACTCCAAATTAAGCTCAAGAACATGCCTATTAAGTCAAATTATCAGGAGCTATCAAAACTAAAAATGTTTAGGATTAAATGCAGTAACAATAAACTGCACTCAATCTGCAGTCCCGTGCATTGCATTTTGTTTACAGTTTCCTATAGTTTGCATTCAGTTAGTTACCGTTTGGTTTACCAACGGTTCTCCTTTCGTGATTTAAGCAGCATTCGGTTGTTAGTGAGGTCTGCAGTTGACTTCTGCAGATTGCATGCTTCTCACCCCGGAAATGGAAAACTTCACTGCCAATGCCGTGATCGCGATTTCTTTGTAGAATACCTCACCTCGTTCTTTGTAAATTCACATACTACGCCAACAATGTTTAAACTAAATCACACTTTTGTAACGCTACTACTGAGAGCGTAAAAAGCAGTGTATTTATGTTATGAGATTAAGACATCAAAATTAAAGGGGATACTCTAAAAAACACAGGCATCCGTATAAAGGTCTATACATTGTAAAATGACCAATGATAAACCTGTGAAAAGCCATGAAGCCACGGTATACATTGCCAATTTTGTGTGGTTAAAAATCTCTTGACCCTATCTAATCGTAATCAATTAAATTAAATACTCCCCAGTGGGTAAGTCACAATAATTATTCACGATCGTGTTCAAATCAAAATAATGTGCGCTGTAAATTTTGCGTATCGCTCGACGATCGTAAAGGCAGCATATTCATAGGGAGAATTTCCACGAGTAGTTTTTTAAATATTTTTGAGGCTGGAGGTTAAACCTTTCAGTTAGAAAACTAAGAGAAAATTTCACTTTAGCTCAAGAGGTTGTAATTGTCTCGTTGAGCAGAAAAATAAACTCACCTTTCCAGCATGTCGGATCATTCGGTCAACTTTGGCCGCCATGTTGGATTCTATGTATCCGCTGTTCGACCAATGCGCATCAAGGACCAAAAATAGTAACAATCCCTCACAACAGTAGTGAATGGCCTGCTTTTGTCATTTTTCTTTCTCTTATCTCTTAAAATCAATTTTGCTCAGAATATTGAGATATATCAAATGAAATTATATGAGAGCAAGCACTTTGTTATAACGGTTCCAATGAACGAATACTTTTCTCGCTCGCCCTTGCTTCCTGAGGCCTATTTACACCTCGTCAGAAAAAAGGCAGCTAATTACGTTTAGATCACCCCTGATGAAGGTACTAGACAGGAGTGTCGAAACGTTGGGCCTATGAATTATAAGCTCTTCGGTTACTTTCATTAAATCTGTAAACCAGAGTAGCATCAAACCATGTCTGATTGTCCACTTGGTTGCCTTGTTAAATTTAATATATTTTAGCTTAGCACTAATTTGCAACACAGAACACAAACGGTGTAGCGTTGCGTGAAATGGCTCGATGTAATGTCGAATGGTACCGCAGTGTACACGCATACGGTGTAGCGTGGCGTGAAATGGCTCACCAAAATATCGAATTGCACAGCATACAAACAAACAGTGTAGCGTTGCGTGAAATGGCTCAGCGTAATGTCGAATAGCACAGCATACATACAAACAGTGTAGCGTTGCATAAAATGGCTTAGCGTAATGTCGAATGGTACAGCGTACACACAAACGGTGTAGCGTTGCGTGAAATGGCTTATCGTAATATCGAATAGCACAGCGTACAAACAAACAGTATAGCATTGCGTGAAATGGCTCAGTGTAATGTCGAATAGTACAGCGTACACACAAATGGTGTAGCGTTACGTCGAATTGCTTGCAGGACATCAGACGCTCTAGCTGAAAATTAAATTACTTAGCATTACATGAAATATTTCGATGTTGTGGCGAATCGTCGAGCTTGTTTGTGGTATGACGAGAAGGCTATCTCGCCGAAACCACCAAAAGTACAAACTGCAAAATGGAACAGCGATCTGCTGGGGGGGGGGGGGGGGGGGGCATGACGTCATCGAGTTTAAAGACTGGTGCGAAACTATCACATGGTGTTGTCGCTGTGTTGAAGAGTCTTCACTTCGCCTTGCCGTAAAACAGAGTCAACTCGTAACTTTTCGGTTAGCTTAAATGTTTTATAGCATTATGTAGTATTATGACGTGCACTAAATTTCGATTGTCGAGCTCTCTTTTCTTTTCTGACTCGCGCTTACTTTTCAATAAGACTTTAACTTCAATGGCTCTTTGAACATTGCAGGAGTACGTGAGAAGTTGGATTTTGTTTGAGCCTTTGTGTGCAGAGTTGGACACCACGGTAAGAAAACTGATATCCTTGATCTGTTTTGACATTTTCCTAATAAAGTGATATCGGAATGCTTTAATTGGTGGACCGGTATGTATGCGTGCTAAACCAACTCGGAAAAATATTGCTTTGGCAAACACTATTTTTAGAACTCACAAAAATGCATGCGGAAAAAACTTTTAACTGTTTCCGGTCCAGACACGTAATTGACGTTTGATCGAGAAAGAAGAGGACAAACTTACCGAAAAGTTACGAATTGGCTCTGCTTTACGACAAGGCGAAGTGAAGACTCTTCAACACAGCGACTACACCATGTGATAGTTTCGCGCCAATTTTTACATTCGATGACGTCATGCCCCCTTGCTGTCTAAACTAAGGCTTTATTGTTCAAAAACAAGTAACTTGTGAAATCGCTGGATGTTTCATAAAGTCAACGATATCATCACAGCATGAAATTATAAATTTACGAATCCGTAAAGATGCCTTAAAGTAAGCGTTAAGATCCTCTTTACGCGTCTTTACGAAATTCTTTACACTCTCGTAAAGAATGTCTTTACGCATTGAAAACGATAGTACGTAAAGTTCACGGAGAGAGACTAAAACCGTTATCTTTATGTGCCTTGTAAAAAGTCGTATAGAGAATATTTACGATATTTTACGGCGACTGTAAAGCGATCAGAAAGGCGATCTTTACGCGTTATTAAACTATCGTAAATGGGTAATATTTACATGCCCATTTGCCATTTTGCAGTTGTCTGAATTTTTTGGCAACATTCCCTTTTGCTAATCAGACTATAACAAATGCGAGCTCGAAAGGCTCGAAGAGAAATTGACGAAGGGCTAACGCTCAAAACGTCAGCTTTTCAACTTTTTACGGTGGCTACTTTACGTTTTCAACTCAGTTGTTAACTAAATTACTTCATGCTACTCTGGCTTACAGATTTAATGAATGTTACCGAAGAAGTTACGATTCATAGACCCAACGTTTCGACACTCCTGTCTTGTGCCTTCCTCAGGCGTGATCTAGACGTTGCAACAAGAGGTCCTTTTATATGATCACTAAATAGCTGCCTAAAATTACCTAAAATTCAAAAACCGGGAATTCCTTTGAGACCTATTGTCTCTTTTGTTAATTCTCCGACTTATGCAATTTCTGCTTATCTTGCAAGAATTTTGTCGCCTGTTGTTGGGAACACTGATTTCACTGTCAAAAATTCCTGCGAATTTGCGGATTTCATAAGAGATGAAACTCTTAACGCTTGTGAAGAATTAGTATCTTTCGACGTTGTTTCGCTCTTCACTAGAATCCCAGTTGATCTTGCCGTTAAGGTTGCGGAGGAGAGACTCAGACAAGATGCTTCCCTAGGACAAAGAACTTCTTTGCCTGTGGAGGATATCATTCTTCTGCTGTCTTTTTGCCTTAAAACCACGCAATTTGCATATAACGGCACCTACTATCAACAAGTTTTTGGTACAGCTATGGGTTCGCCCGTCCCTGCTGTCATTGCTAACATGGTAATGGAAGACGCGGAACAAAGGGCCTTAGCCACTTCACCGGTTAAACCCTTTTTCTGGAAACGATACGTCGATGATGTTGTTTCTGCGGTATCCGGATATGAAGCGGAGCGCCTCCTATCGCATTTGAATTCAGTAGAGCCGTCCATCCAATTCACTCTTGAGTGTGAAAAAGATAGACATTTGACCTTTCTTGATTTAAATGTGTCCAGAGGGGTTCAGGGTAATTTAGAGACAAGTGTCTACCGTAAACCTAACCACACCGACAAATACCTCGCTTTCGATTCTCACCACCCTATTTGCAATAAGAAGTCTGTGGCCAAAACTTTACTCAGGAGGGCTGACTGTCTACCATCTTCAATCGATTCTAAGGTTGAGGAGAGGAAATATGTTTCTAATATCTTAAAGGCAAATGGCTATACAAAAACCTTTTTCCGTAACTGCCAAAAACCAGTTACAATTAGTAACACTTTTGATGAAAGGGAACTAGCGACTGGTTTTGCTGTTATTCCTTACATTCAGGGTGTTACGGAACCCATCAGGAGAATTTTGAATGGCCACAACGTTAAAGTTGCTCAAAAACCTTTTCAGACTTTGGGGCATATTTTCGCCAAACCTAAGGATCCTGTCACGAAAGAACAACGAACCGACGCATATTTTACACCTCGTCAGAAAAAAAGGCAGCTAATCGGTGATCATATCAAAAAGACCTCTTGTTGCAACGTTTAGATAACCCCTGATGAAGGCACTAGAAAGGAGTGTCGAAATGTTGGGTCCATGAATCGTAACTTCTTCGGTTACATTCATAAATCTGTAAACCAGAGTAGCATCAAACCATGTCTGATTGTCAACCTAGTTGCCGTGTGAACTTTAATATACTAAATTACTTGTTATACTCTCCCACCGATCTGCGGCAGCCTCGTTTCCATGTATTTTCGTCCTCAGGGACTCTTCATCAAACGTCCTGAGGACTAAAACAATGCTAAAACCATTGACAGTCGGATCTTAAAGTTCTTATTTTTACAAACATTAGAGCATCACGCTTCTACACGTCATTGCAGGGTCCATTTTATGGGAAAAAAAAACATAATTGTCTCATCACGACAACTCCCTGATCATGAGTTTCAAGGCACGTGAAAAAAAGGTTGTTTAAACATATTTATGCGAACAGAAAGTTTAGAACCGGCGGGAAAGACAGAATACGGATGAGGAAAGAGAATTAAAAGCACGTAAAGACTGGTTGTGTGAAGGAAAAGTTAAGGGTCGTCGATGAACACTAAAGAGTCGTAAAGAGAATTAACGGCGCGTAAAGATTAATTGTGCGTAAAGAATGTTAAAGGTTCGTAATGGGCAGTGAGTAAAGATGCGTAAAGAATATTAAAGACACGTAAAGTGTTAAAAGCGAAACTGGTCAAAATACCTCGGTAATTCTACTGAAGATGGATGAGCCATAATTATTTCACTTCTTTGAGTACTTCTCCAAATATAAATTGGTTAATTATATCCATCTTGATCCTTACCTTTACGAACATTTAATATCCTTTACGCAGTCTTTACGCTTTCTCTGCTATTACGCATCTTTACGGAACGCGGAACTTGTCCGTAAAGAAGAGACTTTATATTTACGTTTCTTTATTTGCGATTTCATGTTGTGCATCTTCAAAGACTACCATTCCGAGACTGAATAGCGCTGACAATGAATTACACCCCCCTTTCTTGTCATAATAACATCTTAGTTTGAAGCTGAGACTGAACGTTCTTATTAATTTTTTTTTCTACCGTTCTTAACATTTTCTTAAAGTTGCATGTGTGGTAAAGTATTTCAATAAATTTATTCGGACGTGAGTAAATTGTCCTGTTAGACTACGGTTTTACATTTCCTTTTCCTTTATTAATTTATACTTCTCACGCACACACAAAAGAGAAAAATAAAGACATTCCTAACTGACTCTCAGTCTGAGTATGTTCTTAGTATGTTCTTGAAATTTTGATTAATCTCAGTCTGAACGTTCTCATAAAAGAAGATTTCATTTAGAAAGAGTGTAAGTCGTTTGTAAGCAAAACAAATGACGCTAGTCTTAAGCGGTCAGTGATTTATCTGGTGCGTGTATCGTTGCTTCGAACATCCTGAGCCTGAAGTTCATTTATAGATGTACTTGGTACATATTGGCCAATATTGCTTAAATTCAAATCCAACCTGCTTAAAACTGAAAAAAAAAACTGCTTAGCTTCTTTTATAAACCTCTTGTATATTTCATTCATTCCGGCCACTCGCGAGGAAGGACTTATCGGAGATAGGAGCTCACTTAATGACACTTCGGTAAGCTTTTTGCAGATAGGTTCGTTGATGCCATTTGTTTTATAGGGCTATCAAGAAGGTATGTTTATTCCATTTTCATCTGAAACACACACATATATATAAAATAGGAAAATGTACCACATCAAGGGTACAATTATCCACAACACCGATTATTGTTAAAATTTTGGTTGGTCAGAGTGAAACCCAGCAGACAAATTACTCTTTCACCTAATGGGGGCCCTCAACAGTCAGTACGGAAACACCAAGGCAAAAGTCGACTAAAACTTCAATTTTTTGTTTTCTTAATAATTCCACGAATGATCGGATGTGTTTACTGTATTTAACAGCGCCAGACTCAAACTTAAGTGCAGTATATTTAAGCAGCTTTCGGTTCCACGTAAAACGCGTGGATAATGCAGTCAGGTTCCCCTTTCTCAGATCACGTCAGTTTTGGTGATTTCGCATCCTCAGTCATTCTCAGTGCCGTCCATTTTCATGAGTGGGGGTGGATAATACATTTGACTTTTCAAAGGGTGTGGCGGGCTTAGGTGCAGTATATTTAAGTAGCTTATTCAGGAACCTGGGTTTATGCTTTTGCATGCTAGATGTTCAAGCAAGTACATATCTGAAGTAATGATTAGAGGCATATATACTACACTGCACGTGTGCAATTAAAACATGTCTCGAGAGAGAAGAGAATATTGATATTAATAATCATTGTTCCTGAACAAATCATAATTTATCTGACTTACTTTCTGAGATGGTTTAGGGTCTGGAAGAAAATGGATCATTTCTCGCATTTTTTCAAAGAGAAACAAAAGGAAAGCTTTTGGAAATAAAAAGGAAAGCTTTTGTCACAATCTCGACTAAATGAATAAAAACTTTCCTTTTTGGCAAATATCTGAAATAAAGTACTTTGTGTAATGGTTATTGAGGATTTGGATGACAATTAAACTTCTACAGATAATTTTGAGTAAAACTTTTAGTCAAGGTAACTTTTGAGAAAAACTTTTGGCCAAGGTAACTTTTGTTAAAGCAGATTAAGTTAAGCCCTGGCTGTTTATTTCAAGAAACTCTAACCAGCATTCCTACCCTCACAGTATGCAGGAAGTTTGTCATCACGGACCAAGTTTACAGCCTTGCCTATCACTAGTCTCCTACAACTCAGCAGTAAAGCATGCGACATACTGATGCGATGATCGTAGGTTTGAATCCTATTGAGAGCACTTGGAGTTCTTTTTCTCCGAGGATGCCTGTCTCATTCACTGAATGACATCTTCTTTCATCTTCCTTCTTTTTCAAGATTTAACTTTTGCTTTCCCAAAACAGCTTTGAAAAGTAACTTAAAGATGAAAATGTCCACGTTTTCTAAAGAATTCAAGACTTTGTACAAACCTTTCTATTAGTTAAAACAGATGATGAATACGTTAGGAATTAAACATACGTAGCCTGCAGATATACCTTTTGGTTCAAATTTGTTTTGATATTCCACTTTATGGCCCGCATCGATCTTTCACATCGTTTTCTGAACTTATAAAACAGACTTATCTCAAAATTGTTGCCTGTTTAAGAAAATTCTTGCAACTCAAGAGTTCATTACATTGAGGAAAAATCGAGTAATGGATCGATAATGATCAGCGCGAGTGGCTAAAAACTACCTTCGTGTATTTTTGGTGACTTGATCAACTAAGGCAAACAAAAGAGGAGTGAAATAAATTAAACAAGATAAAAGCGATGGAAATATTCCTTACAGCGCACTCCTTTTAGTACTCCTCCAGCGTACTCCTTCTGTTCCCTACAGCGTACTCCTCACAGCGTACTTCCTTCAAAGTGGCTCCAGTTGGGAACACAAAGTCAGAACTTCAATAGCAACATCGTCTGGAG
>NC_089317.1:10985943-11043443 GCF_036669915.1 Pocillopora verrucosa
CAAAGATATTCATGACACCTTTGTGTTTTAAGTATGACAAAATGGCAAAATGTTGGAAAGACGACCCTAACTTGAGACGATCTTTTGAGAAGTTGAGAACAAACTCAAAGAAATGGAAAACCAGCACAAGGTAGAATTGAACAGTTTGCAAACTCTCGTTTGTATAGCCATCAAATTTACTTGATAACCAAAAAGGCTTCGTAACGTAGTTCATTGTTTCAATTTATTTCGCCTCTAGAGTAGTATTCAATTGGGTGCTGAGAATAGTCCTAGATTGGTTTGATTTTGCTTTTCTTGGTCGGTGATTGGTCCAGAAAAGTCGCGCCATCTTTTCAACCAATCAAATGCAAAACTCCAACCAATCCCAACGTAAGGCACCATCGAAAGCTAAACTTGACTTAACTTCTTAGTCTTGAAGAAACAAAAGATTTTTTATAAACGAGTATAGAAGCTGTAACCCATATTTTTCATTTAGTGCGACACATTTTTAGAAATTTTTTAGACAAAACCTGTATTTTCTTTTAAAATGTGCGTACAAATCCACACAATAAATAGTCCTATTAGCATCTTAATATTTGAGATACTCGTTAACTTGGTAAAACTCATCATCTGAGACTCACGTGCAGAGTCGTCTTTACGAAATAAGAAGCGCTTGTGGGGGGGAGGGGAGGTGTAAATTTTTTACGCCCCATTGAAGCCTCGATTCCCTCTTTAGTCTGCAAAGCTCTCCTGTGAAGATAAATTCGTCAGCTATCATTCCTACGCCTTACTTACACACCTTAGTAATAATTTGATATGAAAAATAATGAAGAACGTAACTTCTCAAACTACCAGACTGTCGACTGGCCCCTCAGACACACAAATCCGTTGTCACTGAGTCCCCTGAATTTTTTCTGTAAACCTCGCAGTGTATATCGGTTAGGATCTCTCAGCTAAATTTTAAAGAGTTTTGCCAAACGTGATCAACTCAAGTTTTTCTTGCGAGTTTCAATTTCCCGATTTCATTCCCAGCGGAACTCGAAACCAATACGCTCTCTTGAATTGATAAAAATTTTTTGTTTATAATAATTCTTAGAGGATAGAAATAAAGAACAAGTATCGGCAGCATAGTTGCGGTAGAAAATTAAACTAATCATGATGTTGCAAGCGTCATTGAAAGTACTATCAACGGTTTTTTGGACTAGTTGTTGATGCAGTAACTTGATGCATCCAGTGATTTCTAAATTTAGCTCGTGCGGTCGTTCTGGCAGGAAATATAACTTACATTTCTTTACCGACCTTTTCAAGACTTCTAAAGGAGAGTAGGGACACCTAAATTGCACGCGGAACCTTTAGGAGAAAAATTTCTGTTTTGAAAGGGTTATTTTAATTTAGGCTATAACCATGCCTCTCATCACGTGAAGGCATTTAAGCCAAGTGTAAGCAGGTATAGTGAAGTTTCTCTCAGTTTGTCCGAAGTCCATTTCCCGCAGATTTACGGTAAACCGGAAATCAGTGACAGATTTCATCCCTCCTACTTGCCAGGCGAGGGCTACGCGTTAAAATTTTCCAAACTTCCCGTTTTGCCGAGCACGTCTGCAACTAGAAGTAATTCTCCTTGAGTTCCACAGTGGAATTTTACCGTCAAAGTAGTTTGCTGAGGCAGGGTATAGTACCTTTTTCCATCAGCTGTTGAATCTTTCAGTCGTATGATAAGTCCTTTGTTCTGTAGGACGGTTGTATATTGTATATTGGCGCAACTATTTGGAAAACTAAACAAATAAATTGCATCAATATAATAAAATGAAGTGTCTTCCTCATTTTCTATTGATCTTAATTATTTAGTTACCCTTTCTCATAGAAAATTTAAGATAGTGGCGTGCTCTCATTGATCGATAGGTGTGTTTAGATGAGGGTAACACGGCTGTGAAAATACGCCGTCTGTATTTATAATTATATCTGAGAAATATTTTATAGAAGCAATAACGGACTTAAGCCTCATCAAAAACACTCGTTGGGAGTTGGGATTGAGAGAATTCTCTAAAGTTATGCAAACCCCCGACACTTTCTGGAATTCTCCCAACCACCCCATCCCTCCTGTTTAAAAAGTTCTCCCGGACTGATTAATCTATAATTATGAACAGACCTGCTGGTTGTTGCCTCGCTGAAAGCTCGGTTATTCGCGTTCCAGACGATGATCATGCAACGAGAATCTGTATGCAGATTTTTCTAAAAAGGCTTCAAACTCCATAAGAATAACAGAAAATAAATTTGACAGCATCAACCCAAGAATTCTTCGAACACAGACGTATTTCCGCTTCTCGCCTCTTTTGACATCTCTGGCTCTACCTTAAGAATAACTATAAATAATTCTACATTTCGGGAGAGTGGGAGAAATCGAAGGGAGCGGGAAATATTCGAAATATTTCTGTGCTAATACAGTTCAAGCAAGGGTGTGTCATGTCAATACTAATTCTTAACGAAAGTAAAAAATTTCCATACATATTTTCTCTTTTTTCATAAACTCGTTTAGTGCATTTAAATTGAAAGGCTTCAAACGATTGGTGACTGTTTTTGAAACAGCGAGTCAGTATGGTGTATTCCTAGTTTTAAATTCATATTCAGGGTAATCTTGGATTGTTGGTTCTTTGCCCCAATATCCCTAAACCAATCAGAGCCTTAGTCTAAAACGCCATCATCCCTTTAAAATGTTGACAGAAGAAAGACAGATCAACTAAGGAAAGGGAGTCAAGTCGTTATTTCAGAAGAGTCTACCATTGCTACCTGTCCTGTAAAAACTTTAAGGCGTTATTTAAGAGAGGTTGAAAAGTTTCCAGTCGAGGCAGGCCATTAGGTCTTCAGGGCATTGTACAAGTTCAAATTAGGTCACGGACTAGTATCTGTTCACAAGCCGCTAAGTTGTTAGCCTAGCTTTAGGGGGCTTGTCCCAGATATTCTCCTTTTAACACACATTCCTTAAGAGCTGGTGGTGCTTCAGCTGCAGCTAATGTTGGTGTTCCAGACAGGCTTTTTCAGAGACATGGACGTTGGAAATCTTTATCCACTGAGAGATGGCTATGACGGCGACAGTTTGATTTCACGTTTGTCAGTGTCAAAAAAGTTAGGTATTTAATTCTGGAATGTGTACTTGTAACTTCAAATTTTCCCTTTCTTTTCCTCTATTAGGATGCGTATTCTAGAAGACCGACTGAATCATCTTAAATAAACTTTTTATATTGAATGTCCCGTGTGAGTGTAGTCAGAATTCGAAAAGAGCGGGAACCGGAAATATTTGTACACGAGTAGGTTGCAACTGAGGGTTTGTCATTAAAATACCAATTCTTTACAAAAGTAAAAGATTTACAGACATACAGAAATATTTTCTCTCTTTCCATAAAGTCGTTTAGTATATTTAAATTAAAAGGCTTCAATTGACTCTAGGCAATTTGTAAAACAACTAGTCCCGTATCTGGGGCTTTTAGTCCTTTCCATTCTAAATTTTCCCAAACATCCCTACACCAATGAGAACCTCCGTCTAAAGCCTCTAGAGCCAATCAGTTCTTATGTTAGTTCCAACCTTGTTGTGAAGAATTTTTTTCCTTCTTTGTCGTTACTTAAAGCGGTGATACTATTTTCGGTTTCGGTATACTCTTCTTTGGACATCGAGGATATTTCTAAAATGATTTTTCATTTGAAATTTATCTTTGCATGGATTTTACTTATACCACAACTCACAGGTAATGTATTTAACCGGGATTGTGATCGAATATTATAAGTGTTTACTTTCTCCTTTAGGTTCATCTTACAAGGTACCTTATTTTATTTTGACAGCAGCAGATTGTTGTGCCTTTTAGAATGTATACGGTGTTTGAATTCAAATCAAAGGAGTCGTATTCTTGTTTGGATGAAATCGAAAGTATGAATTGTTGTAATATAACGCCGATCTAAATATTCTCCCTCAGATGGTGGAACTGTCACATGGTATGCACCAACTCCAGTTAAGACAACATCGAATCCAGCTGAAGCGCTCACCCCTGGCAAGTTACAGGTTAATGAAAGATCTTCTGCCACATTGAATTGGAACTACAGTCTGTCGTCAACTTTAGTTTATGCTCGCTTACAATTTAATGGGGCTTAAGTATAGTCATCATTTTATCAAATGGACATGCTGGCTGGTCCTGTTAATGCTAGTTTTCGGAAACGGTTCAGCGTAAGTTCGACTCCACAAAGCGTTTCTTTGTTGATCTCTAAAGTGAATACTGCTGACGATTGGTCAAATGGAGAATTTAGCTGTGAGTTGAATGATTTAAGTGCTGCTAAATGGAGACGTGCAATTCAGGTGCAAGTCGTAGGTAAGCTTAAAAGTTTCGATGACTTTTAGAGATTCTTACCTTTAATAACTATTATATAATATTATCTAGCTTTTGTCCTTTGGGCCCAGTGAAAGTGTAGACAGATTTTTGGAAGACAAGAATAATTCCTCACGATAAACCTTCTATATTCCTTTCAAAAAAATTTTTTAATTAATTGGATTTTATGTTATGGATTTTGTTTTGCATAACATATTTAATTCGAGGTAGTTTTCAATGGAACACTGTACTGTTGTGTTTTTTAGTTGGGGACTTTCCCTAAGAGGAAAAGATCCTTGGAAACACAACAAAAACCCATTAACGAAAAAAAGCTTAAAAGTTAGGATTCACTACAGGACAAATGAAAATATAGATTATCTACGTGTACTAGAGGATTGAGTTACTTAAACTTCTCTGACAGTAATCACATGTGTTTGTGAGAGCAGTGTGACAAAAAGATATAGGAAATCATGCATGTAAACATGGTTAGATCACCCCTTTGACAGGAACAGTTTTCTGAGAGTGAAGCTAAAGGAAAATGGTGAGCTTGAAGGAATAGATAATGTCCAAGGACGAATACGTGACTAATATTTGGACCAAATGGAGGCTATTGTGTTTATTATACAAATTTAAAAGCGTGTGAGAAAAATATTCATGAACAGCTTATGGTTTGCTTGGGATGTTCTTTTTTCAGTGTTTTCAGGTACGACAGACATGTGCTAACTTCTGCAACAACCACAAAACACTCTCTTGTCTTGACTTAAATTTTAAACAAGAACTCATCTTAGTGGACATAGGGTTTGTAAGTTGGAGAAATGTTACTTGGGGGATATCCTTGTTTATGATATATCAAATATTTTTGCTTGCGACTGATTGGTTTAAACCCATCATGTGACTGAATATCCCTTAGCTAAAACTGGGAATATTAAAGGATATCAGCTGAGTCATGTTCCCAATTTTCAAACCTTACATCCACTATGATAAGTCTTTGTTTTAAATTTAATTTGAGATGAGAGAGCATTTTGTGGTTGTTGAAGGAGAGGAGAAATAGTTGTTTGTTCATAAAAGTTGTACCAGAGAATGCTCAAAAGCAGAAATCTTAACCAGCAGACAGAAAGCTGTTCGCAAACATTTTTTTCACATGCATTGCAAAATAGTTGAAGATAATAAACACAATGGCCTCAATTTTGTGCAAAAACATAGTTGCATAGTTGTCCTTGAGCTGCGATGATCTGTTGCTCAAAGCTCACAGTTTTTCGCATCTTGGAACAGATAGTGACTGTGAAAAAATATTTGTGATTATTTTCACATCAAATAGAGGCTATTGTTTACATATATTCTGTCACATGATGCGTTAAGACCAATTACTTGCAAGCAAATATATTTAAGGATTATAAGGATGATTATGTGAGAATGGTGTGATCACAAAGCAATAATAAACTTGACTGATCTTCAAATTTTTTAACGCTTAAGGTGTTGCTGTTTTTTTTACAAGGCCAACTTCAATAATGAATTAGTTTCATATACATGTACAATCATGTGTAACCTTATTAAAATTAGATAAACTGAAAAGAGATCTTACTAGAAATTAATTCTGGTACGTTTAATTCAAAGAGTTGTTGATCACTTAATACAGGAAAACTTGCGATTGAAATAGCAGATGAGTAATCAGAAAGGTCAAAATTTAGCTTTTCTTAGAGGGCATGGTAATGAATCCTACAATCTGATTGGTTCTTAGTACAGTCCATATTTCCTAACTCTGCTTACAGTCACAGTAACACTTTCATGAGTTGCTGAGAATATCCCTAGCTTCGTTGCTACTTTCATAAATAAATTTTGTTTTTGCAGCTGGGGAGTATTTTATAGCAAAGTCATTTTTTAAGCAAATCAAGCTGATTAATAACTTATTAGTCCTGTCTTTTCTCTCTCTCAAATCACTTTGGTTGCCAGCAAAAAATTGTTATCAAAATGACTTTCTAGTAGCAAATTTGTCATTAAATGGGTTGACATGTGGCCTACAAATAGTTTTTAATTAACCTTCTTTCCTCACAAAAAGTAACTCAGAAAGTTACAACTGTGAGATATTTGTTTACTGTTGAATTAATCAGTTGATGAAACTTTCATACATTTAATATCTGAATTCTCTCAAACAGTTTTTTGTTGTTGTAAAATGGTGAGCAAAGTTTTTATCCCTACTACCAATATGTTTCTGGTCTTAGTTAAGTCTGTTCAATTTGGCCATTTGTATCATAAATTTCAGAACAAAGACAACAAGAATTCTACCAGAAAAAGTTGCATGATGTTTCCCTTGGGTCAAATTAAAGTGTCTCATTTGACGCTAGTTTTTTGGTGGAAAAAGACTAGATTTACATGTGCCATTGCAGCAAAAAAATGATCAAACTCCCACAACTTGAAACATACATTTGAATTTCCTTAAAACACTTTCCTTGCTGTTTACTGACTGAGGAGAGGTGTTCTCCCTACACTAATCATTAATGGAAGTGGATAGTACTTTCGTAAGATCATTGAGTGTTTTTGAAGAAAAAATTGTTGTGAAAGTCACTGAACTTGAGTATGTTTCCTGAACCAGTATTGGTTTTTGTTTTTTAAAAATTGTATATGTGCTTTTTTGTCTTACTTGCTCTCTTATTGACAGGTGTCAGATTGTGACAGATACATGTAGAAAATGTTTCAAAGTTTGTTTGGAAGCCTTTTAAATTAAATCACCTTATCACCACACAAATAAATACATTTTGGTAAATCCTCTCTCTTTAATTTACAATACCTTCAATTACCATTTACTTTCTTCAAAATTGTGTGAAGTATCTTGCCATAATTAGTACAGCCAGAAAATCATTTGGGTCTTTTGGCTAGTGTTTCGTCAAGGCTGAGAAGATAAAAATGTTATTTACCAGCCAAGGTGGATCTGTATTGGGCGGTACCCAAGACAGAGGTAGAAAGCACAGGGAAAGCTAGTTTACTCAGACTTAACCCTTTACATCCTAACATCAGTATACACATTCTCCACACTGTTCTTTATAAATTTCCTAAGTTGCTGACAAGCAGAATTTGTTTGCCAATCAAAAGGTTCCTTCCTCAGTGATCATTTCCCTTATCCTCATCACTTTAATGTTTGATTCAAGCATGATATTCTAGGGAGAAATTAGATGCTAGACACTCATAGGGTTTAAAGGGTGACTCTGTAAGGGTATGTCTCTCAAGGAAATAAATCAGGTGTAAAATCCTACCACTCTAATAAAATTTCACACAATTTCAAACAGGAGGAGGTATATTTTCAAATCTGTGTAGAGAATTTAGGATATTACTGTTGTTTCCTTTCTGGCTTTTCTGTTAAGTTTTCTCATTAAAATTTTACAGATAATATGTTACATCTGAGGCCATTGCGATAGATAAATTATCAAAATCAGAAATCCCTCACACGTTTTATTGGTCAGTATTGTGAGAGTCTTTGGGTCTAATTTCAAGGCTTTTAAGTTTTCAATATACCTCAATAATATGTTTAAAGAAGACACACTTGCATGAAAACCACATTGTGCAATGAGTGGCAAAAGTCTCAGCATGCTCTACTTATTTTTTAATTTTTTCCTAACACCCCATTCTCCCTTTTGTATGTTGTTAGAAAATGGTCACAAATCTCAGGCAATATATTTGGGGGAAGGTGGGGCTTGCAAGTAACTTTTTAGAGATGAAGCACAAGATTTCTGTTTGTTATGTTAATTAGAGGGTTGTCATCCACCTACTTTTGGCACTTATTGTACAGTGTAGGTATGGTTTCGTTGCTCCAAAGTTTTGCACAGATACAATATTACACTTTTGGGTGACCACATGTCAAGGTACAGTTCAGTGTCCCAATAGATACACAAAAGTATCCTAGAGAGTCCCAGGAGACTCTCTGCTAGATAGTTTCCTGCAAAACCATGATTTACAGGAACCTACATGTATCTAGCAGTTTGACATGACAGACCATGGTTTAACTCCACTAGACAGCAATTTTGATTTCAAGTTTATAGTGGCTTGAACTGGCTGTAGGAGCACCTTTTGACGGCTGCTGGTTGCTAGCAGTCAGGGAAGATTGCTTAAACAACAAGCCCTCTTCCATTTCAGCAAGATTTTTTTGCCATTTCTCATAGGATTTCTTAATTTCTTGCTCTTACACCCAACCCCCTCTTTGGCTAATGGTCTAGGACCATTTCCATTAAATCTTTACCCATTTGCAGCTTACTTTTATATGTAGAGGTATAGCAGATATTACTATATGTGACTGAAACTAGGAGATGTTTCAGGACTGAAATCAAGAACCCTGATGTTTTGCTGCCAAAAATATAGTGGGAATTATAATTTATGGTGACACATAATTGGCCATTCACACTTTGGTGGGCTAAAGAAATTGTTTTTTAAAAACATAATTTATTGTAAATAGCTCCCATGAGTGTCAGCTTAGTTTAGCTGAAAAAAGAATGCAGAAAAATTTAGAGGCCTTTTGAAGGTGCACCAAATTTGTTAAGGCAGGCATATTAAACCACATACATGTATAATGGATTATAGTCCAGGGACTGTTCTGGTATAATTTGCACAATCATAACATGCATGAATTTCATTTGCATCTGCAAGGGTTGCAAAGAATGTTTAAAAATCATGTATTACAACTTTTGTGTGTTGCTTATGACGTGTACATGCCATTGAATTATCCTTGAAGTTTACTTGTGATTGTTTGATTGCTCTTAGTTCCAATAAATATCACTGGAATTAGAGGTGAACCAACTGTTCTTGAAGGTGACTACTTGCATTTAACCTGTGAAGCATTGAGTCGACTAAAACCGAACATCACCTGGACCAAAGAGAAGCCTGGGAACCAAGGAAATACTGGTGTGGTGCAAGAAGGAAAAGTGCTGAATTTAACAAACATCAACAGAACTGATGCAGGAACATTTACCTGTACAGCATACAATGGCTTTGGTAAACCAGAGAAGCGAACAGTTTATGTGAATGTTACTTGTGAGTATGTATTGGAAAAACATTGACTAATATTTAACAGAGATGCACTTTCCATATATTTTCTGTGTTGTAATGTATTGTGCTGTCAATTACTTTTATTGATGTTTGGCTAAGTACATCCATGCAGGGCTCCAAGCTCATTATTTTTCAAAAAAATCCTTCAATCGTAAAATTGGCTGCTATAAAACAAACAAGCGAAAAAACTCACATTGAAGGGAGTATATTTCATGTTGCACTACATAATTAAGGTATTTGGTGAGCCAGATGCATGACATGATCACATCACTTTCATTTGCCAACTTGGTCAGTTCATTCCCATGCTGATTAAAAGATTGTAATAATGGTCAAGAGAGAGAAAATGAAGAAACTGATATATGAAAGCAGAAACAATTTAGTTCAAAGTTGCTGAGACCTAGCTGCAAATCATGTTTAATATGATTTTGAGAAACATCTCCTGTTAAAAATGAGCTGAAATACTGGTATTAAAGCCTTTGATATTGGGAATAACATCTTTTATCACTAGATATATAGTCACCATACTTCTTACTAAAAAAATGAAGGTTAAAAGGTTAGGTTGGCTCTTTGTCAAGAATTTACTCCTCTCAAATTTTTAATCTTGTGTGGTGTTACTTTATAGAATACATGATGATTTATATTCACTTGCTTTTGGTTGCAAAGCATATTGAAAATAAGAAATACCTTTAAAAACTTCTGGAATAAAAATGCTGATGAAAACAAAATTATGTTTTCATTGCTTGGAAAATGTAAGTAGTCAGCTATTGTATGGAGCTTTTTCCTTAGTAGCATCCATGGAATGAAAGTGCCTCACATTTCAATATCATATGGTTACATATGAAATAGATGTGTCAGAAATGTTAACTACAGAATAATTCATTAATTGATGATTCGTCCAAGGATCGATAAATTTTTCCCCTTTTTCCCTTCTTTTTTTTGTAATCTGTCAGTTGGGAATTGGTAACTTTTGTTGAAATTTTAGTTGCCAGATATATTTTTCACTCACTGTGACGACCATTAAATGGTTGCAGCTTGAAGCAATACCATGTTCCACAAGGTTTTCACCCACCCCTGTTAGTGTAAATTCCTTTTAAAATTAAGGTTAGATGTTGTGTTAAGAGACTCTAGTGGTCCACTGCTATTGTTCGCAAAATTATACTGATTCGAAAATCTTTAACAATTCAGTTCAACATATGTGGCAAGATTTCAGCTCAAGTATTTGAAATATCATCTCAATGGTTTCCTAAGGGTCAACCTGAGAAAGTTCTCTGTTTAATTATTGGATATGATGAAACTTTGATTAAAGGTAATTTATTTAAAATGCATTTATGAATGGCAAGAGTATCACCCATTTAACATCCAGACAAAAGCAATTTCATTGACACCACGATACACAAATTACAAGAATGTTTTGCAAACCCATGTGAGTGAATCTAACAAAAAAAAATCAGACTATACCCTGGTAGATAAAAAGTACTCTCTTGTATCTAAGTGTACTGGTTGGGTTAGACCCCATACAGTAGCTGTTGAAGACATGTCACTCAGATGTATCTTTGAATAGATGCTATTTTTTAATCTGATTTTTTATTTTCCAATTTTATGCACAGATCCAGCTAAGATTGTTAAATTTCAAACTGAGTATATTGTTGTTGCACAACAAAGTGTAACTCTTAACTGTGAAGCAGAAGGAAACCCTCCACTTACGTACACTTGGACTCCATGTTACTCAGAACAAGTCTGTGACAAGAATACTTTTCATATTTCACAAGTTACCCATGATACCAGTTATACCTGCAGGGTGGCCAATTCACATGGACTTGATTCAAAAACTGCCAATGTCTGTAAGTCATATGTACATTGTTGTCAACATCTAACAGCTGTATCTTCATACATGCACCAACATGACAATTTGTTTGGGTTCTCAGAGATGATATAACCAGGTGTTAGCCTATCAGGTTATAAAAGCCCGAATAGTGCCTTTACTTTATATTGATGGATAACTCTCTGTTTTCTTTAAATAATTACAATGTACATGTACACCATTGATTATTTTATTAAATGTAAAAAACAAAGAAAGCAGTGCAATTAAACTTCAGATGGCTTATACAGGGTTGAGTATCAAAAGTAGAGAAAAACTATAGTCAGGGCTTCTTATAAGGTACAAGAAAATGGAGATGAGGATTTAGTTCTTTCATCTTTTAGTCATTGGCCAGACTGTTTCTCTCGTTCATGCTTAGCAAAAAAAGGACAGCAATACAATTTGTCATTTGACAAGCAGTCAATTCAATCGGAAAATGAGAAAAATGATGAGAAGTTGACCAGTGCCTAAGATCGTGTTACAAGCTGCCTACTGAAATCAATGGACATCTCACTTGTCTCTATTAGGACCATTCTGAGGTTAAATAACCTCAGAATGGTCCTAAATTTTTATGAAACACTGGTTTTCAAATGGAATACCTGTATCAATAAATAGATTGAGTAAATCATGATCTTTTAGTAATGATTTTTCTCCTACTTCACAGACATTGGAGGAAATGTGATTAACATAACTATTGTCATCACAAGTGAAACATGTATAGATGGAAAATACAAACCATCCTTTTTACTGGAGAAATTTAAAGAACTGGTAACTCAATGTACATATAACTTAGATATTGCTGTTAAAGCTATTAAATAAACGTATATTAGTTTACATTGGAGGGATTTTTTCTCCCACAAATAAACTCTGTGCCAATGTTGAACTTCACTTGATCTATTAAATTTTTAATTATAGTCGTCACTGAGTGTTGGTTACTTCAGGGTCAGGGACAGATGTGCTGGCTGTATTGTGATTAATAGGAAATTTGCTGGTGGAGAATGTGTGGAGAATATTTCATTTAATTCTACCATGTTTCTTGAATTCCTACATTGCATGCAGTCTGTCAGAGTTCTGTCAAATCTTGAACTTGAAAAGCTTGCACAATCTTCTTATTATTATTCAGTGTTTGCTCATAGTTTGTATTAAGGGCAATAAGCTAAGAGGCCTGATGCTTTCTTTCAAAATTAAAATAAAAGACAGGTGACAAGAAGAAGAACAATTATTCATTGAAGTAGCACTATAACTGAAAGAAACAACTGATTAATACACAGAAACTGATTCTTAGCTGATGCTTGACAAAACAGCCATGTTCAATTTAATACATAATATTTGGTTTCATCCTCAGTTGGTCTTATGTGTGATACATGTACACTAACGTTTAGGACAAATGATTACTTGCAGCTTGAGGTGGCTTTTGCTGGTAAACCTGGCTTTGAAGGAGTGAAGATGATAAGGTTGAGGTATATGAATTAATGGGATTTATATGATTGCCAGTTATGTCTTATGTTATCTGTTTCCTATTTCATGTCACTTCAACCCTCAGTTAATGTCTGTCCTTAGGTGTGGAAGTATCATTGTTGACCTTGCACTGAAATTCAACTCCATCACAAAGGGAAAAGATGTTATCATAACACTTAATGACGCTGTAAAAGATGGAAAGCTGGGAGAGTTTAGTGTTGGTGCCATAAAAGGGAAAATACCTGATGTGGAACCAACAGATAGAAGTGCTACATCACCACTTGACGGGTCCTATGGGGGTAAGTCCTCATAACACTTCATACAAAAGTTTTGCAAGTTGATTTATGAATGTCCTTGCCTAGCTTGTACTTGGTTGTATTTAGTGCATTTTTTTTTGGTGTGAACAAAAGTAGTTTTGAAACTGTATTTGACTCAAAATTGGTACTGTAGCAGGTTTATACAGAGATCTGAAAACTTGGTGTATAATAGCAATGATAACAATGACAATCACAACCAGACCCAATTTGAGCACTTAAAAAATAGGACAGTGCATGCATCATGTGTGCATACTTTTGTTTTGCATTTCGTCAAGTTAACTTTTGATTTCAATGCAAACATGTAGCAAATGTTCAATATGTGTACATGTATGTTTTCCAATATCTCGTGCTTTTTATTTACCTAAACTCACTTTTGTTCAGTAGTTTTAGAACATGATTCATTTACATTTTTTTCTGAGATGTGATGTGTGGCCTACATGAGTCCAAGAAAATAGCAGCCATGCTTGTTTTCATAAATTTAACTGAGTGTATTTTTTGTAGAATCTTCAGAGCTTCCAAGTGGGATGAACACAGGTAAAACATTCTTTAATGACAAATCCTGGACTTTGTAAATGTTAAGCAACGAGTAATTACATGTAAACCTGATTTAGTACACTCTAGACAGCTCTGACTTTTAGTTTCCTGAAAATAGAAGAAAAAAACAATTACCATCCAACTGAATCAAGCTTTAATTTGAGTTGTGTTGTACACCTTTATACTCTTATATCTTTCTGGTTCAGGGTACAATTTTGTAGCTTTACTTTTAATGAGCTTTAAATATTTGTAATGGTGATTAGATCATAATCATGGTTTTATCTTTTTCTGTTTCATTTGGTCTATGCGACAAACCCTGGCCGTGGAAAAAGGTGAGATCTGATTATGCCCAATTTTATCTACAAATATCCAAATGTTTCCTGACCATAAGAGGAGTGCAGAGGCAGATTCTTTATAATAAGATCATTGGAAAAAAATTATCTGAAGTTTAATTATCATGCATTGTAGGTACCATAGGTATTGTTGTTGGTGCAGTGTTTGGATCAGTTGCTGCACTGGCTGTTGCTGGAATATTAGTTTGGTGGACTTGCAGGAAAAAGAGGCACAACAGGAGAGGCACTGAAGGCAAGTGTCACATACATGTTATGCTCTCAAACGAACGCTAGTCTTGGCATCCCAGAAATATATCTTTTGTATTTTTCCTTTTTTCTAGGACTAAGAATAATCTTCAGTTCACTATCTGCTGCATTATGATCTTTGCTTAAGCGATTTTTGTATTTTTAACAGGCAACTTTTAAAACAGTGTATTGTAAAGTAATAATTTGTTTTATTGTTATCTATATATATAGTTATAGTTAAAAGACCTCGCATGACTTTGTACACTTTAAGACTAAATTTGAAGGTCATCAAACAGACTTTGCTTCGCTTGTGAGAGATAAATTTCGCTTGATATCGATTATTTATTGTTTTGTTTCAGTATCCTTTAACTTTTCTGTTTTGTTGTGTCTTTTTTTTTCACAACAGAGGTGGCGATGAGCGGAAGGTGAGATTTTTATATTGAAATGTTGCTGTTTACTTGTGTTGTTCTTTTATGGCTCGATTGTTTTAATTCAAACACCCACACTTGTTTTCACATGAATGTTTGATTGATCCAATTACCACTAACTTCAAGGCACTATTGCGCAGCAGAGATACCACTTTCGGACAATGAATTTAATAGTTGTTACTTGTATAGTAACCGAAATCTTGATGACCTGTAGAAAAACTGGGAGAAAAAAAAAGGAACCCCAACAACTAAAAAGTGTATTTTAGTTAAGCTTATTATATATAAATATATATATATACATATATATATATATATATATATATATATATATTTATATAATAAGCTCAGTTATGCACGCATTCTGATTGGTTCTCACTTATGATCTATTGGAGGACTGACGTATAGATGACGTCATTGTTAAAACTTCTTTAATTCTTTATTATATAAAACAAATAGATTACAAGTTGCCGTGCGTTTGTTCAGTAATAGATCACAGAGGACGTCAAAATTTGGTAAGAACATCAATGACACACTCGTCTGCGCCTCGTGTGCCACCTTTTTGTTCTTACCACATTTTGACGTCGTCTGTGATCTGTTACTGGACAGACGCACGGAAAGTTGGAATCTATTTGTTAAATATATAATGCAAGACTGTCACGTGTTAGTTCAGGCCTAAGTACTAGTTTTCTACGTGACCCCTATTTAAGTTGGGTGATCTTCCCTCGGTAATCTCACTGACTAATGAATAAAGAGCTGTTATTAACATTGTTATTATGAGTAATAGTAATAGAGCTGAGTTGAGTCCAATTTGGTCTGTAATCATGAGTGATTTAAAAAATTGGAAAACCCTGGAGCAGGAGTGCGATATGTTAATTACAAGTTAATCAAAAGTAGGACAAAATATAAGAAACGATGCGTTGTATTTAAAAACAACAAGAACAACAACAGCAGGTAACTCAGCAAAGTACATGACAACAGCGAATGCACATGACACGAACTATCCGATAACTCAGCTCATTAACAAGCATGCCACGTACACTGTCCCAGTGGAGCCTAATTAGGGCTTGTGTTCACGTTCGTGAATTTTATAGTTTTAATTATTATTATTATTATTATTATTATTATTATCATCATCTTGTTATCTTTTTCATTATCATTATTATAATTATCATTGCTCCAAAAGTATTCTGTTGCAATGATAGGTGACAGTTAAGGTAGTCTTTATAGGTTGACAAATTTGTATCGTTATATTTAGAAAGTTCATAGGGGTAAAGTCTGTTTTTCTTCGGCCGCAGGAAACCACTCAGAGTACATAATACTTTCCTCCACTGCTCGTAACTGGGGGGAAATGAAACTTTCAATGCTTGAATGCAGAGGATGTGAAACCTCTGGCTATTAAAACTGAAATTCCCTTGAGACAATCATTGACACATAAGAGAAGCTCAGGGCAAGTCTACTCTGCTCGTATGGTCTGACTGTTGGAGGGAGGTACGGCTACAAGTAAGCTATGACTGTAGCTGAGCCCATATCTTGTTTCCAGCTGCTTTTCTAACTGGACTAAATTGTCTGTTAGGATTTTACAGTAAGAGAGAATAGGTTTGTTTTGTAATATATTTGATTTGCTGTTTCAGAACATTTGGAAATTCAAATAAAGAAACAGGAAGAAGAGGTGATGCGATGAAATCTTATATCTTCATATATAGCTACATTTACCTGTAGTCCTTGGTGCGTTTGTTTTTACATTGCTGTCTTTACTGAGAGTCTTCCCACAGTAGTTTACAGTTCATACCCGAACCCAGAAAGTTATGATCGATGCAGATTTTACGTCAATTATTCATTGATATTTTCAAATAATAGTGATTTATTTTCATAAGACAGCTGATTTGAAGATTTGAAATAATTTCCGAGCAAGTTGAGTAGTTTGTTATCTTTTGTTGATTGAAAACAACTTTGTCTTTGAGATTGCAGTCGAATTGCCTAAACCTTCTCAAAGCTATTACATGGCACTGGATGACAGAAGTCGTTCACGAGTGATAGCAGATGCCAGTCCACTCAGCACTGAACAAATCAGCGAGTACGCTTCTCTTAATCTAGACACACGCTCTTGGGATATTCCTAGAGAACATGTGACGATAAAGCAGATCGTTGGAAAAGGTTCTTTTGGTCAGGTTGCTAAGGCAACAGCTGTTAATCTACAAGGAAGAGCCGAGAAGACGATCGTAGCAGTCAAAATGTTGAAAGGTACCAAGAAATCAAGTCATGTTTTACTTGATCTTTGAACTGGCTTAGAAGTTTGTCCAAATTGTTCCGTTAATTTTAATTTTATTCTGCTTCTGCATAATTTCCAACCTCCTGTCTAGAGTAACCACTTTCTATATCACTAGTCCACAGTTATGTCCATAGCTTGAAGCTTGTTCTACTTGATGAAGCGATGGAATTTTAGGATGTAATTTAAACATTCCCCCTTAAATGATGGTTACAGTTTGGAGCCTAGGCGCTTTACATTGACAAAGAAAAGAACCTTCAATATCATGTATGGTAGGGTCGCGTGATATCTATTTGTCTGTCTGTCTTTTCGTGTGTCTATCTGTACATCTTATCTGTCTAGCAATCTATATATTAATCTATAAATCTATAATCTATCTAGCTATCTACCTGTCTATCTGTCTATCTTTCCATCTATCAATCTTTCTTTATTTCAATTTATTTATTTCTTTATCTATCTATCTTCCAATCTATCAATCTGTCCATATGTCTATCTATCTAACTAACAATCTATTTTTCTATCTATCAATCTCTATATTTGTAATGTAATGATTTATCCATCTGTATACGTTTACCTAGATAATGGTATCATTGAAATGTTATTCGACCATGATTGATCGGAAATCCTGTTGCAGAAAACGCTTCTGAATCAGAGAGAAAGGATTTGCTGTCTGAACTTGAATTGATGAAACAACTTAGACCTCATCCTTACGTTGTCAAACTTTTGGGATGCGTTACCAAGTCTGGAAAATACTGAAAAGCTTATTATCAGCTATGGTTAGCGTCAAAATAAATTAGATTTTAAAGTATAGAAAAGTTTCGTTTTTCTCGGTATGTTGGCGTTTGAGCTTAAGATATCTTTCTTCTTAATTTATGTAGTATACCGTAATTATTCGACTTGGCGCCTAGGGCGCTTATTAGAGGGATTTAGCATGAGGACGAGAACGTCATTTCAGAACGGGAAAGCGCGCGGATAGTCTGGACACGACTCTATTTCGACTTCCGATGTTAGCGTTGCCGTTTTCCCCAACAAGTTCAGGACGTCATAACGCTGGTTTTCCCGTCGCGATCAAAACGCCTGGGACTTGCGTAAATTTTGCGCTTATAAACGAGATAATGCTGTTTGGAATTATTTCAGAACTCATTTCCAGGATAACCTAGTCCCTTCCTTTGGTTTATTCGGTGTATTTTGGGAAAATTTACCGCTTCATTTATGCTGAATTCCCGAAAGGAAACACAATCGTTAGCAAGCGCCAGATCCAAGATTTTTAAGGCTCAGCACACTTGTAATTGAGCAAGGCTTAACACAGCGAAAGGGCTGTTCTTTGATACATTTCTTTAATCCTGTATGAAAACTCTAAGAATGAGATGCTGTTGATTTTATCATGAATCAATTCATCAATAAATTAAACTTGCTTCATGTTGAAGTTTATCAAAATGAAATATCACGACGCTTACCTACTGTATTATTCAGTGTGATTTTTTGTTACTGTCATGTTAACCGTGATTGAAAACTTTTCTGCGAATTGAAAACAGAGATGAAATAAAATTGAGAATAGCTTGGGTATGTACTTTTTTATGTTTGAAATTTTTGATCAGCGCCGGTGAAAACAAGAAAGTCATGCTCTCGCTTCGAAATAAAATGACAATCAACTTGATTTCGGCACGGCTTTCTAAATTGATTAATTTGATTCACTCTTGAACGACTTCATTCGTTAAAAAAAAATTAAAATAGACAAAAACGAAAAAAAAAAAAAAAACAGGAACGAAGTCTTATCCCTAAGTCTAACCGTTTCGTTGGTGACTTGTTTGAGTTAATTTCATTCTTTCATGGATAAATAGGAACTCACCGTAAACAACTCCATAAAGTCGCTTGGTTCTACATGGTTTCGCCATAACTACTAATAATTCCGTTCAAAATGTATTTCAACTCTAAGAAGGTGGTGCTCAAAAGAGATGTACTGTCATAATTGGGAAGAATATTCAGTAAACAAGGGGAAATACGACGACGATTCCAAATTATCCTTTAAAAAATTATGAAGAAAAAAGGGGAATTGTTGAAATCTAGTAGTACGAAACGAATGACAGCCACACAAATCTTAGGAAAAAAACCATTTAGTGGGCTTCAAAATTTGATAGATGAATCAGCAGACTCGAGACTAAACTGGAATGTATAGTTTCAAAGTTTAATCGCCCTTGTGGATTCATATTAAAAACTTACTTGCCGTATCTATAACTATCTTCAGTTTGCGCTTGTTACATAGCTCTCAAAAAAGATAATTTCGTTGTGCTTAGAGTGGTCTATAAAACCGAAAATTCAAAGTGATCAATTCAGTGGTTATCTTTAAAAAGCCGAGGTGAGGATTCTCGTTGCAACGACTGCTAAATCACTTTTCAACACAACGCGACGGCATTCTCGACCCAGTTTCTTATCGACATTTTTGCCGCGCGCGCCGTTCTGAAATGACGTTCCCGTCCTCTTGCTAAACCACTCTATTTACTTTTGGTAGGCAACAGGAGGGTGCTTTTTAAGAACAAGGCGAAGAACCAAGTAAACGACTGGTATCTTTGGGTAAAGTAAACTACGAGTACTCCGTCCTTTTTCGGCGAAGTAAAAAAAAATCAGTGGAAAAAAAATTGACACAGGAAGTGATGGGTACGAAAAGTAGAGACCCTACTTTTCGTTTGCCTCACACCCAGAGGTCCGCGTGGCCCTCTTTGTTTAAGTTAAAGTAACTGTCTTGAAATCAATTTATATTCTTGCGTGCACGTGTGAGGTCTCGACAGAGTTACTTTGACAGCAAAGAAGTAGTCACAATTGTATACTGTCCGCTAAACAGCAGCGTAGGTATAATCAATAAGTGAGATCTACGATCGGCAAAATTTACTGGTGGACCAAAAATGGGCCGGCACCAAAACTGAGTGCTTAAGGTTTGCACATATGTCACAGATATGAGCTGGTTAGTTGTGAATACTCTATGAGGGCGGGAATCTTTCCAGTAGTAGACCTTGAAAATAAACATGACCTGCTTTAAATAAAAAATTCATACGATGTCAGCTTAGTGGCATCGACATTTTACCACTTCACAATTAATTTTCCGAGTTTAGAAACTTATGGCTACTTTGCTTCTAAAATAGACTTACAAGTATTTGAATATTACCGATTTATACGATAGTTGATATTTTATTTTCTTATAAACGTTCGATAATTGTCGTACTCTTCCAAGTGGCTGTGGCGTTTATTGGAGAGTGACTTTATTGTTAATTTTGCTTCCATCTACGGCATTTAATCAAGTATTTGCGGAACTTTGTTTGTCTCCTTAGAGCCACTGTTTGTACTGATCGAATATGTTCCTTTTGGGGATCTGCTGGGTTACCTGAGAAAGAGCCGAGGATTGAATGATACTTACTACAAAGACCCGGATATCAAACCACAAACAAGTCTGACCTCACAACAGCTAATCAAATTTGCTTGGCAAATCGCCGATGGAATGTCCTATTTGTCATCGATACCAGTGAGTGAATGACGTTCTTATAGAATAAGGTCTCATTTGTCACTCAATATACCTCACTTTTCATTGAATCGTGGACTCACTGCCTAGGATGTCATCCTATGTCAGCTGAGTCACCCTTACATGTAAGTCTCGTTTTTCGTTAAAGGTTGTTTTCCAAAAGAAATGTTTTCTCTTTGTGTAAGGTTATTCATAGAGATCTTGCAGCTCGTAATGTGTTGGTTGGAGAGGAGGAAACGTGCAAAGTGACGGACTTTGGAATGGCCAGAGATGTGCAGGAGGACAACATTTACGAAAGAAAAACCAGGGTATGAATGTTTTTAAGACAACATATAATGTTCTGGAAAGCCTTGTCTTATATGGCTGAAGATGCCTCACTGGAGTGACTGGTTAAAGAAAACAAGCTCAGTAAATCTTGTTCCGTTTTCCGGAACTTTCGTTACAGTGTTGTTGCCATTGGGAGCATTCGTACTTTTTAAGGACTACGCCAACTCCTTGCATTTTTGCTTCTTATTCAGGGGCGTCTCCCTGTAAAATGGACTGCCATTGAGGCGTTGTTTTACGGAAAATATTCTACCAGGAGTGATGTGTGAGTGCAAGGAAGATATGAACACTGCACTAAGCTTAATGAGAATGGTTTTGTATGAACTGTTTTCAGGTTTGCAAAAAGTTATTTGGTTACTTTTGTATTTTGGTCTTTTTTATTTTGCTGGTGTGAGGTCATCTCAGTGAGGAGTGGTTATCCTCATTTTTTATTGGTAGTGACCAGGGATCAACTCCTCTGACACTGCGCATGTGTACCTCCCCACCCCATCTCCCCTTCCCTTCACCACCAAAGATGTTTGAATTGCATTTTTGTAGGAAGAAATTTTACCTCCTTAAATGTATCCCGTTTGTTTTACAGGTGGAGCTACGGAGTTCTCCTCTATGAGCTTTTCACGATTGGTAAGTTACTAAGCAGATTACCAGTCCAGTAGTTTTAGCTTCAGCAATTGGGGGGACACGAAGTCGTGAAGTGAGCAGGGTTTACCAGTCTCTTTAGAATTAGTTTTCAGTCATACCAAGCCAGTTAAGATTGCAAAAGTCGCTAGCCTTAGCCGGAAAAAAAATTGTTAATGAAAATACATCTGTAGAGCTTTTCATTTTAGAGTATATTAACACTATCTGCTCTATTCAGGTGGTTCACCGTATCCAAGGATGGATGGAAGAAAAATTGCAAACTTACTTCAAGAGGGATACAGAATGCCTAAACCACAACATGTGGATGATAAGTTGTATGATAATATCGTGTTGTTACTGTTTCATGATGGCTTTTCTCGTACGTTAGTATTTGTGCCGCTTTTTGTTCGAGTTTCTTGTGAGCCTTAAGATAAAACCATCTGTACTTGTTGAACCAGCATAATGAAGGTAAATGAAACAAGATGTGCACCATCACGAGTTGATATATGTTGTATAAACCGTTTGTCCTTTATTATAACAAGATGGAATTGTTAGACCAAAAAGGTTTTTTACTTGGGATAGGTCGAACCGTTTCTAATTAAAGTATTTTTGGACGTCCTTTTAGGTATGACATAATGAAAAGATGTTGGAAAGACGACCCTAATTTGAGACCATCGTTTGAGAAGTTGAGAAACAAATTCAAAGAGATGGAAAACCGGCACAAGGTAGAATAGAAAATTTTACAAAGTGACACTTTGTGTTCTTTTTTTTTCCTTTCAAAGTTTGATTGTTAGCATCTACCACCATCAACTAAACTTGATAATGGTGTCATCATGAAGGCATCGAAACGTAGTTTATGGTTTCAATTTATTTCGCTTTTACAGCAGTTTTTAATTGAGTTTCGAAAGTGGAAATCGAACGGGAAAACTAAAACTAATCCCAGCCTGATCACAAACGTTTATCCCAGCTTAAAGGAGGTTGCGTTATTCTACTTTGAGTTCTGTTGGTTACTGTCGATGTTAACCTTTGTTCTGATTGATAGTTGTGAATACTTTGGGCTTAGTTTTTCAAGGGTTAGGTTTAGGGTTAGTTGGTTTTTCGACAATAAATCTAAGACTTCTCTATCTAAAATTAACTGTATCAGCAATATACTTTCTTTCTAGGTAAAAATTTGAAGAAACCCTCGAAAGCTTAACAGAGTATAATATAATTTATACCCATTTTTCATGTTTTTTCGTATGTCTATTTTTTTACAGGGACTGATAAACTTTAAAAATTACGATGATCGACTCTACGTTAATGTCGACGATCTTGCGGTGTGAGCGAGTGATTTCTCCTACGGGAAGGAATGGAGTAATTGACATCGCAGCGCTATGACATCAGCTATTTTTCTTATATATTTTACATTTACCCATATTTTTCGCTGATTAAGTAACTCTTTAAAACAAGGTGTTTGACAACGAAGCGAGGCGAAGTGCAGCTTTCATATATTCTTACATCTTTTTATACTTTTAGTTTTGGAAAGACAAACAATTTTGTATTAACGAGTTTAAAAGCTGCAACCCTAATTTTCCCCCTAACGTTATATATATTTTTATAAGTCTTTTACACAAAACATGTATTTTATTTTAAAACGTCCTATGAATCCGCACAAAAAATATTCCAATGTTGCATCTGCTGTCCCTTTTATTATATTTTGAAATTTAGCGGATGAATCTTTTGTCGTAAAAAAATTCCTTTATTGATTAATAATATTTTTACAGTAATATTTTTTGAACTAGCGGTTTTACCTTGTTTAGATGGTGTTCATCAAGAAAAGTAAGTTTTTTTGCCATGTACTGATCAGTTTCACAAAATCTTAACTTTTATGAAACTTTCTAAATGGTTGCAATGGGTTCATAATGGCCTAGTTATTCTGTAAAAATAAAGAAAACAGTTTAAAAATTAAAGGCTCACTCACTTTCTATCGATTTTAATTTAATTTTAATTTTAAAAATAAAGAAAATAGTTTAAAAATTAAAGGCTCACTCCGTTTCTATCGATTTTAATCATCCCCCGACATATTTACAGAGTACTGAGATTCTGATTCCTTTGTTTTAGTTAGAATTTTTAACAATGAAAATCATAATGAGATGTTGTCTCTTTTAAAATGTGCATTATTCAAGTCTTGCATTTCAGTGAAACAAAGTTAAAATTATCTGTGCAAAGTTCAAGCAATCATGACATTCGATCGGGAAGTTGACAACTTATTAAAGAATTTAACAACAATTACAAGCAGACCAGCAATCTCGCAAAATTTCGGTCATTCGCGCTTCACAAGAGAAACGAGAAAATGTACAGAAAGCTTCACCACACTTTGTTAAATACAGCTTTAGAACGGCTCGATCCACAAGCCAAACAGAAAGTAAATTATGACATCAGCCCAGGAAGTCTCACAACACCGACTTATTTCCGCTTCCTGGTGCTTTTGATCTCTCAGGCTCCGCCTAAAGTATAAATGCAAACGATCACGGCTAGGCGGGGTATCTCAAGTAGCTGGGGTCCCTCACCTACCTGGGGTTCCCCACCTACATGCAGACAGGCCCTTATATTAAAAAATATAAATAATTTGATAACTTTTCAGCGGCAGCCGACGAGATGGAAACAAAGTGGAACCAAGAGGGTTATAATTAGGGTTCTTCAATCCACTCTCGTTCATCACAGAATTATACGATTAAGACAGCTTTTCCTTAATTCATCAGGCTTTTTAAGTAATTTAAATCGATAGGCTTCACTAAATTCCGGGGTGTTTCTGGTCAATGTACCGGGTTTCGAGGTTTTCCAATTCTAATACAATTTGGGTTTTGTTAGTTCCTGGCATTCCAGATTTCTTTGCCAAAACTGCACTACAGGCAGACCCACAGTATGCGTTCGTGCCTAATAACTGTTGTTGACATGAGACGAACATAATCTGCGAGGGTTATGAATAACGCTCTGAAAATTGCATATCCACATTACATCTCGGTCTGAATACCTCAATAAAGTTAAATGAAATGTAAATCGACACAATTGTGGTATTTTTCGCTCTCATGGGCCGTTTAAAGCGTCTTTTTGCGAAATTACTTTTGGCTAGTGGCCGTTAAGAGAAGTAAGGGTGACCTTGTAATCCTTTCTTGTTAAAGGCCTCCGGTTCAGTTCTCGGTTTGTACTGAGTTTAGATGATTCTTATATTGACAGCTGCTGATTGCTATGCTTTTAAGATTACTCAAAATTAGAGGAAAGCCGGTCTTGTTTAGACGAAATCGAAAACGTGGGTTGTTTCAATATAACTGCGATCTAAAATATTCTCCTTCAGGTGGCGGGGGTGTCACATGGAATGAACCTACTCCGGTTAGGACAACAACAAATCCAGCTGAAGTGCTTCCTCCTGGCATTGAACAGGTTTAAGAAAGATTTCCTATCACGCTTAATTGGAACTACAGCCTGACGTCGTGTCTAAGTCTTGGTATCATAAAATTCAACAGTGATGGTATAGTTAGCATAAGAACAGATGAGTCAGCTGATCCTGTTAATGCTAAATTTCAGAACCGGCTTAGTGTCAGCTCGACTACTAAAAGAGCTTCTCTGTTTAATATAGAGACGTGATACTTCTTGTCAGCATGTTACTACTGGTGTACTGATGTTATTATTGGTGTAATAGCTTTAGTTTAAAGCTTTTATATCTGAAATCAGATTTCACACTAACTCAGCTTTGAACAACACAGCCCCGAAGTTTAAATTGCTGCTCTGCTTTCTTAATATTTCATAAGTATTAAAATAATCAATATCATTCATAAAATTATTTAAAAGATCTTACACAGATAGTTATCAACCAAGAAAAATTTGAAGCACTATTTTGGCTTTTACAACCTGACAGGCGAACCCCTGGTTCAACTCTGAGAGCCTTGTAATCAAAATATCATGTTGGTACATGTATGGAGCGACAGCTGTATAATGCATAACTACAGTGTACTTTACAAACAGTGGCAGTTTTCTTAACACAACATTTAAAGCTTATGTCATGGGAGGTAAGCCATTAAAACCTCTCTGAATGTAAGCCATTATCATCAATACCAGTAAATGATAGCACATATTAAAAAGAAGAATAAATAAAAAGCGCATCTCTGTTTACCACTATTGTAAATGTTTTTTCAGAGCATATATCATATACTCACAAGCAAAATTCAAAAAAATTGCTTGGCTATCTGGTTTACCGAAACCACTATATGCAGCACAGTCAATTATTCCTGAATCATTCCTGCTGACTTTTGTTAAAGTTCCCACCTTTCCTTCTTGCCGCACACCAGTATTTCCTTCGTTGACTGTCTTAATTCTCTTCGGCCCAGTTGATGTTTGGTTCTGATCGACCCGAAGATTCACAGGTTTATTAAGTGCAAGTTGCTGCCTCCATAAACAGTTCGTACACGTCTAATTCCAGTGATTATTGTTGGAAATAAGAGCAATCAAACAAACACAACTAAACTTCAAGAACTATTTAAAGATCAGGTTCAAACACCGTGTGAAAGCAAGAACACTTTTAGCGTGAGAACCCGCTGTGGGATTTCAAAGAAGAAAGTTGACATGTTTAACTTAAAAAACTGGAATAGCATTACCTGTCGTTTGCTGTGGTGGAAGTTTCTAACGATCATGCCTCGTTTAATTTTATTTAGATTGTACATGCACTTTAATCTCATCCTAGGTTGATATGACAATGATCTCAATTTTCAAATGAAGCTTTGATTTTAGATTTGGCTTAACTTCCCAAACTAAATTTTTTTTATCAAAAAGCTCTTTTAAAGAAACAAAATAAACTGTACGCACCAAAGGAACTTGTCATGCCTTAAAAATGTGATAAATATTGTAACAAACAGAACAGTGTAAGTGTCAGCTACAATAATTAAAAATTACAGCCATCTTTAGGACTATTTTAACGTTTTGGAGCTCAAAAATTACAGAGCAAATGATACGGGTGTTAGTAACGTGATTGTCATTGTCATAGATGCAAATGCTCCTGATGTTTGGTCTTTATCATCATTTCAGAGAAACATTTACAAATATCAGAAAACTACTATTAAGAATGAGAATTTAATTCTCTATAAGAAAATAGAATTCTGCATTGGGTAGATTTTTAAAAATCTACAGTTTTAATAATTCAAAAGTCTTTTTTTTTCCGATATAAATCCAAGAAAAAATCTTCTAATATCTTTGGTGCAAAACACAACGAACCAAACTGATTGAAATCATTGTGAGCAATTTTAGGTTACATCTATAACATATATGTGTCTGAGATACAGTTATTTGAATAAGAGGGTGATCTTCGCTGTTATGAACACCACTTAACCAGTAGAGAAAATAAAGCCTGAAAAACATGCAGGCCTATACGGGAGTTAAACCCATGACCTCTGCGATACTGGTACATAAACATTTAAGCTTGGACTTTCACTCAATGCTTCTCTTTCTTTCTTCTGAAAGCATTAAAATTCATTAAAAATAAGCCATGGCTGTCATTTTGCTTATGTGCTCAAACAAGAAATATGTTTCTTGTCAGAATTCAAGCGAAGAATATTGATGCAGAGCTGATATTGACTGACCAGTAATGTCATTCTTTATTGAATTTTTTCCACATAGGGGAGGAAGCATGATGCCGGCATGCTTACAGACTCAGGACTGCCCATATATACGTTTTCCACTGGAGGGGACCCTCTCTGTTTGTATGGAGATTCTGCCTACCCTTAAGGGTTCACCTGCAAACACCCTTCTGTATAGTTGCACCAAATTCTCTCATGGAAGAATATCACAGCTCAATGAGTAGTGACAGGATCTCAGTAGAGTGGATTTTTGGTGTTATAAGTACCGGTAACTACTTTAAGTTTGTAGATTTAAAAAAAATCTGAAGATGGCCCTAAGCCCAATAGGTAAGATGTATATAGTCTCAGCTTTACTGTGTAATGCTTAAACTTGTCTTTATGGCTATACTAATAGCCAGTTTTTTTACCAGATTTCTCCTTCTCTGCAAGGTCAACATTTAGGTTCTTGGTCTAGCCATGCAAAAAGGTGTAGTAAAGGTGTAGCAAGTTAAAGGAAGCAAAAAAACTATGTATGTAAACAAGAGTAAAATTTGAAGCTTCTTGTTTATTATATAGGGTATAAACAATAAACCTCTGCAAATCTGGTGAGTGATTTTTGATAAGTAGCACTAATTATGGTGAAAAAAATTAGAGTGTATTCAACATTGGTAAGGAACAGTACCAACTAAATTGTTCAAACTAGTGCTGATCAACCAGTGGGGACAAAAGATGCTGTACGTACTAATTTTGTACTATTTAAATTCATTTCAATTTCATGCAGTTATACTGAATCAACTATTGTATTGTGACATGCTTTGGTCTACTTTTGTTTGGATCTCTCTAAAGTCATTGAGACTGGGTGGATGATTCATGGTTTATTTTAAAAAAACAACATCTGAAAAAAGAATACAACGATTTTGTCATGAAAAAGAGCAGTCATTGAATGTTTTAAAAACTGAACATGATTTTCATAAACTCATCCACTGGACTGGTCAGTTTTTGTACATGCAGTCAACTAACTTTACTCAACATAAAAAACAACAAACTACCAACGGATGGATGGTAACAATTCAAAAATAAACGGCCAGTTTTTATCTTACTTTTTTTTTTTTCATTTGTTGCACTACTGTCTCCATAAGTTTCATGGTGTTTGCTTGTATTTTTTGCATTAACAACATGAAATCTTGGTGTTGACGTTCACATAGGTTTTGCTTTCCTCATTAATTTCTAGCTGTTTTCGTTTTAACTCGAGATATGGCTCATTTTTGCCCTGTAGGTATTCAACTGCTTCAAAGCATTTTGACCTTCTTTTTCTGGGTTTTTCTTCACCACTTTCTTCTGAATCCGATCGGCTCCGTTTTAGAGTTTCTCCTGGGCTTTCCATTGCTTTTTGACGCATACCAGCGGCAGTAGCCTTTCCTTTCTCAACTTTTCTTTCATGCTCTTCATCTTTATCCTTACACTCCTGCTCTTTCTTTTTAGCAATATGTTTCTCTTAAAGAGTCAAAATTAATCTTCCCTCGTTCTTTGGGTAACTGTGAAGGCTGGATTCACTAAATCATTGAAATGATATAACTCGTTCTACATGTACTGCAAAAATGCTTCATTACATAAAACAACAGCCGTAGGTCTTAATATATGTTGTTCGCTTAAATATGAGGCATAAATTATTCGGCAAAATCTGAGAGCCCATCAGAAGATGACACAACAATGAAAATATCCGCCCTTACAGACATATATAAACTGGCGTGCGCAAACAGCATAGTCACACTTTAAAGATAGCTTGGCAAGAGATCATGAGTCAAAGTCGGTCGCGTTAGCATCGAAAGTACATATAAAGTTTTAGATATGCCTGGAAAGTCAGGATCCTCAGAAAACTTGGGCAAAGACAAAGGATATGACAAATCTGATAGTGGCAAGAGGAGTTGGTCTACTAAGTCTCGACAGTACAGCGTATTACTTCGGTTTCGCTTTCGAAAAACTTACTTTTATTTTTTGGCTTTTTCAGGCTGCACAATCTTGTGACAAGAACGGGAAGCTTGACTCAGTTTAGATGCTACTGCCGCACACAATAGCTTCCTTTGGTGCCTTCTCCTGATATTTCAGGTAACACTTAATATATGCTACAACAAAGAAACCAAGTGAATTAAGGGTACGAGTTTCTAAAGTAACTGTGGTGCTGCGTCAGTGGGAGAGTATAACAGGGTCATTTAGTGTTATATAAGGAGTTGATAAGGTAAATTGGCCACCGTAAAGAGTTAAAAGGGTGACGTTTCGAGCGTTAGCCCTTCGTCAGAGCGATAGAAGAAAAGCTCTTCGTCAAAGCTCTTCGTCAGAAAGATGTAAGAAACTAGGCGACAACGGCCACCAGAAAAAATGTCCAACAGCAGAAAAATCCAAACAGAAATGTCCGAACGTTGAGTCGAAAAACGGGAAAAACAACCAAATGTAAATAAAGACTCTGTTTCATAACTGCGTTATTTCGGCATTTGCCCTCGGAACGCTAATTTCTTTTGCATCTGTGTTTCAGAATATGTGAAAGACGGTGGCGACGAATGTGTACTGTTGTAAAAGGTAAGTTTTTTACCCTCTTCTAAAATTGACATAAAATCGCTCTTAAACTCTTGTTTACACCCTTCTTGTAACTTGCCTATCAAACTAAATACATTTTAACTCACTTGAAAGAACTGTTAGCAAACTAGACAATTTCTTAGAGTTGATCTTCAGTTGGAAAAACCCGAGTTGTTACAACTCTTCATGCACAATGTAAAAATAAACATTTGCACGCAATTGTCTTGCAATGGACGAAGACTTCAGAAATAATTTTAGCTATTATCGTTTCCTAGCTACACGATTTGTCACATGAAGGTCTGTAGTACCAAACCTTACATAATATTAATCTGCTTGTCTTGCCTTTCAGACCCCAAAGATCACGCTTTTTGGAAGAGGAGTACTGAAGCCCCTCTTTACAAGGACTGATGTGTTTCTCTCTTTTAAAGGTCTGGAGTTATTTACAGTTTAGACACGTTCCGCAACCACAACCACAGAATGTTTTACTTGTATTGGAAAGATGACTTAGGTTACTAATCTTTTTATGTTTGAAAAAGTTTTCGGTTTAGGGGTACAGTTTGGCTGGCTGGTTTTCAGATGAGCTTGTTAATTCGGTTAATTTGATCAATTCACGTTAAGGATTTTTTCAATTCATGTTAACTTTTTACACTTCTCGGCTTGGTGCTGTTTATTTGACATGAGTTTGATGAGAAAGCGATGTTACATTTAAGTTATAAATTCGCAAGCGAATGGCACATATCAGGAACGGATGTAAAAGACCTTACAGGGATACCTCAATAAGCATCACAAAGAAACACTGACTTGAGCTGTGTGACATTTATCTACGGGAAAATTTTGGGCAATTAAAAAAAAGAACTGAATGACCCTTAAATTCCCAAGGCATTCTCAATGATGGTATAAAATGCCAAATGTTTCAACGAGGGTTCTTCGCGTCAAAATCATTAATCACATTTTGAAAATTTGAACATGGGCAAATAAAAACTTGAATGATGACTTGATTGAAATCAACCGATAAGGCAGTAATCGAGTAATTAGGTTAACCTAAATGGATAATTTCAACTAAACGACTGTGGAAATTATCGCGCGCTGCACATGAGCCTGGAAATAGTCTGAAGTAAAGATGAATTGACATCTCTCCAACTATTGAGCGCGCTTTCATGATGAATGCATATTTGCATACATGTCTGCTGCGTCAATCTACCAACTTTAATAACTTCCTGCGTCCAAAGGTCGCCAGAAACGGAAAGTAGAAAGTATTCACTCTTCCAGCTTCATAGCAAACTGCGCAAGTATTTGGCCAATACATCATAGCAAGAAAAGCGGTCGTTTTTTCAGAATACGCCTATGATAGGCTAATGTTACGGGAAAATTTATTGATTTTCCCGTGTGTGTTATTCGGAACATATTTATTCGTAAACTTTCACATTTAACCATTTCAAGTCCTTTTATTTTAATAAATCAAAAAATGCATAAAAACCACAGTAGCTTTTGAATAGATTTTTATTGATTACTCGCTTTTACTATGCACCTGTTTGTCGGCACTTTTGTCATTTATTACATGGTTTTTTTTAGGTAAATATAAGTGTTAATGGTCTTTCTGGAAACATTGGTTTTCACGGTAGATAGCAGCTGAGTTTATACTCGTAACTTTAATTTCTTTTCATGCGATGGTTTCCAAACCAATCTTGCATAGATAAGCAGAAACTTTTAATTGCTTTTCCGTTTTTATTTCCTAAGCTGCGCTGCTGCAATTAAGATAGGTATTGTTTTCTATATCAGAGCTGTGGATTCGCACCTAAGTTTCCTACGTTAATGGCCTCGAGTTTATTGCATCCGTCTTTTTAATTTTGAGATTCTTTCGGTCGTAGAAACAGATGGAATATTTAAGTAGTTTTCGTTTAACTTCAAAGAGACTTTTTTCCGCTCCTTTGTGTCCTTATTCAAATATTGCGATTTGGATAACAATAGCACTTCACACCAGTTACTTCTTAAGCAAGTACCTTGTACAGCTTTGATGATTACAAACTAGAGTATGCTAGAGGTCATGTCGCTTGTTGGCCTGACCTAGAATAAAAGTATTGTGGCACCAAAGATTGTCTTATCCTTGACGTCCGTATAAGCTCGCTCGAAGTAGATCTCCGTGTACCAGGAAATCGTGACGAGTTTCCGTTCTCGCTGCCAAGTCGTCTCTACAGAGTTATTTCCCCCAGTTGTTATTGTGCCGTCCGCGAAGATTCAGTTTTCCAGTTTGGGCGCGAAAACCTATCGTCACACTAAGGTACATTTTTGCAGCGACGCCACTCTTCAAGAAAGATAGGCTCATAGCGGCGGAAGAAAATAGTGCACATCGTGTAAGGTGAAAGAAAGAAAGGTGAAATAATGAAAGGTAAAAGAAAAAAGGGCCGCGTGACTAGATCGTTCTTCCAGAAAGATCTCAAGAGAGTTTACGCAAACTAATCTCTCACCATCATGTAGCAGATCAAGTCGTAGAAGCAGATCGAAAGATTAAAGAAAGAAGTATTGGTGTTGTCACGAGGAGTAACAAAGAAAAATCCGAGTCTTCGCGAAGAATCGAATCTCAGCCCTTTCAATTCCGCGTCACAACAGAGCCTTATCCTCTGGGCCGTAGAGAACCCTCTCGAAGGAGAGGCCATTAAATGATCGAAAGTCTAAGTAAAAAGGGTGAAAAAATAATCCGACTAAAGAAGTCAAGTATATGCACAATCCAGACGAATATCAATTTGTTTGTGTATTGTGTATGTTTTCTTTTCTGAGGAGCTGTTACGCTAGTAAACATTTCACTTCTGCGTAATTCTATTCACATGAAAGTAATCAAGCAAAATAAATTCGAAATATCTTCATCAATAACAATCTTTGAGCTCGACAACTTGGAGGCATCAAAGATTCGTTTAGACGCCTTTTATCATTAAAACTTAACCACTGACTCCTCGCAGTGATATGCAGTTCTCAATCTACTATGTTGTTGGTTGCGCTCTTGTCACAAGAAATAAAACACGCCTAACGTCGACACAGTAAATCTACAGAACTCCAGCATAAAAGAGCAGTTATTACGACGCGTCATCAATGGTGTTTCCATAGTGATATTAATTGGCGTGGCGCAGTTTGCAATACTCCTATTGATTAAATCATATGACGCGGTATTTAATATATGGCACGCGCATGCAAGTCTTCTTTTCTTCATCGGCCTTGACCTTTGTCTAAGCGCGCTCCTTAACTTTGCGTAAAAAAACAACAACAAACAAAAAAAAAAACGCTTGCATGCGCGGAGAACTTCAGTCTCGTACAAAAACAAACAAACAGAAAACTGGCATTACAAAATTCCGTAGAAAATTTGCCTTTTCCATTGTAGAAAAACAAGACGCGTTCACATCTCACTCTGAAGCGGAATTTTTCTGAGTACCGGTAAAAATTTGATTCTAAATAATTCCGAAGCATTAGGGAACATCCTTGATCCACTCCTTTCAGTGCACAAACTACGACTACCATTTCAACTGGAGCACACGATTGACTCGACCTACTGTTTCTCGCGCGAAGCTCAAAGTTGCTAGAAAGAGTATAATTTCGATTCTATTTGGTAGACACTTGTTGAAATAGTACTTTGCAATTCGCTCATCAATGAAACATGCCATAGTTTTGTCACAATTCATTCAATTTTTTTTAACCAATTCCTGTTTAAAGCCTTCTCTTAATGGTTGAAATTTGTCCAGTATTCTCTCCCTAAATATCACGGTTTTATCTATATTTTTCTCAGTCCCTTCCCTCTTTCCCTTTCATCTCCTTTTCTCTCAAGCATTCCAACAGAGCAGAGATATAGGCTATCAAGTCCTTAATTTTGGCTTTCCTCTACAGAAACAAGAATTCATGGGCTCTCTTATTGTGTTGGTAAGCTAGACCCTTATTTTAAAAGCAATTACATTTTTGTTCCAGGAATCATGCATAGTGACTGGTTAAGGGAAAGAATGTGATGTTGACTTTCTAAGTCCTAAGTCATTGCACAGATCCAAAATTCATTACATCCTGTTCCAAAATTATAACATACACAAACCAAATCACAATTGATTCAAACAGCCTTTGACATTTTTTGTTGGCCACTGCCTTATACAATAGACATCATATTTATATAAATGATTAATTTATTAACTTAAAATTTAGAAAGATTAATAGAGAGTAAGCTTTGCACCTTCCTTTGTCACATTTCATGAGTATTTGATGTAGTAAACAGTTGAAAATCCAGTAATATGAACACTGCCTATTTCATCTAATTATTCAAACATCTTATGCTTGAGCTATCATGTCTACCCTTACTCAGAAACTTTTTAACTTTGTGAAAACAATGTTCAGTTTGTAAACTCTTGCTGTTGGCCAAGGAAACAACTGAATTTTGGTCTAAATTTAATAGAACATGGAAAATTACTCCCAGCTTTTACTGAAATACTTTCAGAGAACCTATGTATTACTCTGACAAAAAAAACCTGTGTTTACCATGAGTCCTTTAGAGTTTATCAGAATCAGCAAAAATGTTGTCACCCTTAAGTTTGGGTGGCTTTTGGAGCTAATAAAAATACTATTCATTACAATTTCCTTGGAGGGGAAGGGAGGGGTGGGTTGTTTTTTAAATAGCACTTGAATACTAAGCTCATCTTATATTTCATATGTAGATAACTTTCATATTTATTTTTCCACAAAAGCAAAACTGCTTGCCTAAAAAATTACTGCTACAGTGGAAAAAACTTTGATTCCCATCAGTCTTAAAATACAGTGCAGCAGTTGAGATATAGCACTAAACTGTTCCCAAAATAGACAGAAACATTAAACAGATCATTACATCGAAAAATGTTTGGATTTTCATAGCTTCTTCAATGTAAATTTGCTGCAAAGGCATTAGCTTTCATTGAGCAATCAGTCATGCTAAATTACTCACAAATTCAGCAAAAAAAAGTATTTTAAGCAATAATACATGAAGCAGGAAAGGTACAAAAAACAACCATATCAAATATTTTCTAACTACTCTGTCTTAAATTTGACTCATTTTAGCACCATGGTCACATACTTGACCCTTTTACTCCCAAGATCTCATTGGTAATTCTCCTTACTTTCTACTATATAATTCCTATGTAGTTAATTAGGAGAATTTGGTATTGGATCAACTGTGCTAATCCCCAATTGATATTTTCATTTATTCTCATCACTTGTCTGCTGATATTGTATTCAGATACTGTGATGAGAAATTATGTCTTGGTCACTCATGGGAGTGAAAGAGTTAAATCATTGGTAAATGAAAGAGCTGAAGTGAACTTCAAATCATGACACACCTTTCAAAACAACTTACAGGTAATTTATTCAAAATAACAGTACTTGCAAGGTACTCACTTTTTGCTATTGCAGCAGTCTTTATTTTCATAATATGGATGTCAATCACTTGTATAACTTTGATGAAGAGAGCGTTGATTTAACTGTAAACCAAAAAAGGTCTGAAGTTGTATCCCTTTAAAAAAATTAAAGATTACCATAGTTCTGAAGTGATTAACATGTAAGTTCTCCCTGTAATATCTAAACATTATCCAGCAAACAGGTCATAAGAATACTTAAACTTATCAGGTAGAAGACATTATCTCAATCTAACACCAAATTCTTGTAACTCATTTACAAGGAAATGTGCAGTAGCTAGAGGGGAGAATTGACAATCAGATCATGGGAGTTAAAGGGTAAACTGTGAGGTTGTTTAGAGTATTCATCATCAATTGTCCCTGATCTTGTTTTCCACCAGAGACAACCACCCTGCAGCTACAAGTATTTTTTATATAAATGGTTTGAACCCGGGAGTTGATCATATGTTCTGATCATCCTTGTGAAAGAGGAACCAAAAAGAACTGTTTGCAGTAGAAGTGACCAGTGCTTCAACAGCTTGAGCAGAAATCTTAATCAAGATAGAGACAACTTGAAGTCAACACCTGACTCTGCTGTTGACTTTTGCCCAAGTTGTTAAAATACTGTTTTACCATTGACAGCATTCCTTTGGAGAATGCTCTCAACTAACTGATCAAGGATTATGAAATCAATCTTTTAGTTATCTTTCCCAAACATTTCCCAAGTACTCTTTAATTTAACCCTTTGACCCCTGAGAGTGACTAACATCTAAATTCTCCTTATGATATCACTCCTAATTCAAACATTAAGGTCACAAGAATACAAGAAATGAACGCCAACTGAGATGCTTTTGATTGTGAAACATTTTCTCCCTGCTAGCACCTCAGGAAATGTATAAAGAACAGTGTGGAGAATATGCATATTGATGTCAGGGGTGGAAAGGGCTAATAATGACATATGAAAGAACTAAAGAACTTCATGAGAGCTGACATCACCTTTATACTCCAAATTAAGCTCAAGAACATGCCAATTAAGTCAAATTATCAGGAGCTATCAAAACTAAAAATGTTTAGGATTAAATGCTTTAACAATAAACTGCACTCGATCTGCAGTCCCGTGCATTGTATTTTGTTTACAGTTTCCTATAGTTTGCATTCAGTTAGTTAACGTTTGGTTTACCAACGGTTCTCCTTTCGTGATTTAAGCAGCATCCGGTTGTTAGTGAGGTCTGCAGTTGACTTCTGCAGATTGCATGCTTCTCACCCCGGAAATGGAAAACTTCACTGCCAATGCCGTGATCGCGATTTCTTTGTAGAATACCTCACCTCGTTCTTTATAAATTCACATACTACGCCAGCAATGTTTAAACTAAATCACACTTTTGTAACGCTACTACTGAGAGCGTAAAAAGCAGTGTATTTATGTTATGAGATTAAGACACCAAAACTAAAGGGGATACTCTAAAAAACACAGGCATCCGTACAAAGGTCTATACATTGTAAAATGACCAATAATAAACCTGCGAAAAGCCATGAAGCCACGGTATACATTGCCAATTTTATGTGGTTAAAAATCTCTTGACCCTATCTAATCGTAATCAATTAAATTAAATACTCCACAGTGGGTAAGTCACAATAATTATTCACGGTCGTGTTTGTTCAAATCAAAATAATGTGCGCTGTAAATTTTGCGTATCGCTCGACGATCGTAAAGGCAGCATATTCATAGGGAGAATTTCCACGAGTAGTTTTTTAAATATTTTTGAGGCTGGAGGTTAAACCTTTCAGTAAGAAAACTAAGAGAAAATTGCACTTTAGCTCAAGAGGTTGTAATTGTCTTGTTCAGCAGAAAAATAAACTCACCTTTCCAGCATGACGGATCATTCGGTCAACTTTGGCCGCCATGTTGGATTCTCTGTATCCGCTGTTCGACCAGTGCGCATCGGTCAGCATTAGATTCCATCCACCAAAACCACCTTGGTCGAGAGGGACTGAGATGGAATGATGGACAACTCATGACTTGTTGTACTAAATGAAAATTACGAAGCTACGACAACATGCCGACTTATCCCGATGACCTAAGTGTATCATGTGTTTGGGAAATTGCGTCAAAACTTTTTACTCAAGAAATGGTAAGTATTAATTAATTGTTCGATTGTAGTATTATAAAACATTTTGCGTAATTTTATGCAGATATTTCACGTATTTAAAAGGTGCCCAGATGTTACGTAGTTTTGGTGGATGTCATTAGGGAACATCCACCAAAACTTTGACCAAAACCATCAACAATATATTTTTTAATTTTATCTATGGCCACTGTTAGATGTTCAGGGAGGCAAAAGATTTATACCACTAATTAGCAGTTAGTGCTCTGGCTAATTATTTTTTATGGTGCACAATTGCTGACCGACCAAACGTTCATAATGATTATCATAACTCTTAACACATAGAATAAAGTGTTTTGGTGGATGTTTCTCTCCATCCACCAAAACCACCATAGCAATTTCTGCAACTTCCTTACAGAAGACTGGTGTGACCTGCTATTTGGAGTACATAACCACAATCTATTTCTTTGTATGTAGAGATATTTTGCAAAGTTCTTGAGTCAGCACCTTTTATTATTGAAACCATAATCATAACATGGTGCACAATATAGAATACAAAAGGTTCTGGTGTGGTAATCATGTAATCTTGAAACAGGAGAGTTTTTAACTGACTTAAACTGATTTAAACAGACATTTGCAACAAAATTCCAGGTTCAGAAATTTCTTCCACTATTTCCGCTAAAATCATAACCTTTAAGTGCAACAAATCAGCACATTAGTAATTGTTATCAGGGGTCTGAAAATCCTATAAATCTTTTACATTTATTTCAAGTAACCTTTAATTTCACATGAATGAATAAGTATACGCTCAAGATGCAGAATGTCTTACATTTTACAAACTATTTCCCTTTTTATGGATAGACAGTGAAAGGCCTTTGCCACATTGGTGAATCAAACCATTGTATACCATGCATTTTGTGATAATTGTTTGTTTTTGCTCACAATATCCAGAAAAATGGATGGGATAAATTTAAATAGCAAATTCTATTAATGGTTAAAATTAAATAACATTGGAAGATCAAATTAACTTTGTACTGTTTAAAATTCAGTTTTGGTTTCTTGCTTATTCCAGCCTCTAAATATTCAAAAGCATTCATTGTCATTTTTGTGTTCTTCTGTGTACATAACTTGAAAAATAAACACAGAGAAAGGAAACAACAAAGGATTAAACTTGAAGCTAAAGCAAAGTTTAAGTTGAGCCATAGTTGATCCAAATACTGAGCACTTTGTATTGCAACCCATTTAGCAGTAAAGTTTATCTATATGTCTGCCAGCTTGTCACAAGTCTTACCCCTCTCCTTCAAAAGTCTCTATAAATAAATTTTTCTTTGTGGTCCCTAATTGATGATAAGTATATTACAGCTCCTCAATTTTCCTCTCTCAAGACAAGGTACTCTAAATTTAACAAAGTTAAATGGACTTGATAAAACTCAAACTATAACTCAGCTGGCTGCTACTTGCAACCTTAATTTCTAGATATCAGTATACAATAATCAATATGTTATAAATAAGAACCCTAATGCTTAATTTTGCAGTGATCACCTTCCTCCTTTTCATTTGCAGACCAGACTGGAACCTCTATAGGTGTGTTTGCTTGTTTTGAGTGGGGATGGAAGAAAAGGAGTCATGCCGCACATCTGATTTATTAAATTGCATTTGTTCTGTTTATACATGAGTAGAACTACCTTGTTCTCTGAAAAAAATAAAATTTCTCGCATTTTTATCTGTGCCAGTTGCAGTCAAACTTCCTTGTGTCTTGGACAAGAAATCTTATTTTCTTGAAAACAAAATCTTTGTTTCCGGCCTTCTGTAATAGGTAAATATAACAGTGTAAGATGAGTGACAGTGTATTTCTCAAGATATTTTTTGGAATGTAACAAAACGGAAGTGTCATAGTGTGATAAGGAGCAAACATATGATTGCTTGATAGAAAGCAAAAAATGCAGAATTGCATATATTTTCTCCTTTGTCAGCAGCATATGTTAGTGAAAAGTTCTTATAATTGTTAACTTCTAAACCATCTTCAATTTAGCTAAGATTGAACTGTTATCTCGTTTGTCATAAAAGTATTCTGCGATCAATGTCATATGACCCATTCATGTATTTGACCTTTCGAATTAGCAAGCCATAGTTGACAGAAACACAAAGGTTGAGGATAAAAAGAAATTATTATATACAGTACTTCTTCTGCATCTTTTCGTTTCCTTTTCTCTCCAGCTGTTCTATCTATGCCGTGCTGGCAATTAAACACTTTCCTTCCCAAAATTAGGAAAGGCACACCAGTAAAAAACGAATTTTTGCTCCTTAAATATCTCATGCATCTTCCCCCAGTATTTTGTGGCTTCTGTCCGAGGAAGGAGGTGTAAGCATTAAATTAACTCGAATGATTCCACAATTGTGGTATCATCCAAGCCATGCCAGAGGACTTGAACTAGAGAAACTAGTGAGAATGCACAATAGCGATAGCAAAGCTTTGTAATGCTAAAGAGCTATATCAATATATATATGTGTTCCCGAAACCTTTGACAGCTTTAAAGAAAGAAAACTTCGTCGTCAATCCTGTTTCAAATTCCGCAATAAGTTTATGCGCCTCATCAACAGAATTTACGTATCCTTAATTATCTGCATGTCTACCATCAATGGTTCGCGACTTAAAATTCTCGCTATGCTGTTTCTGTTTGTTCCTCAAGAATCATGGGATTTACAGCTTTTGATGTTCGGCTACATCACTTGCGGATTTCCGAGAATCTTCGGTTATGTTTTGCAAGTCATTAAATATTCCATCTCAGTCCCTCTCGACCGAGGTGGTTTTGGTGGATGGAATCTAATGCTGACCATGCGCATCAAGGACCAAAAATAGTAACAATCCCTCACAACAGTAGTGAATGGCCTGCTTTTGTTGTTTTTCTTTCTCTTATCTCTTAAAATCAATTTTGCTCAGAAAGTGAATATCAAATGAAATTATATGAGAGCAAGCACTTTGTTATAACGGTTCCAATGAACGAATACTTTTCTCGCTCGCTCTTGCTTCCTGAGGCCTATTTACACCTCGTCAGAAAAAAGGCAGCTAATTAGTGATCATATAAAAGGAACTCTTGTACAGCGTTTAGATCACCCCTGATGAAGGTACTAGACAGGAGTGTCGAAACGTTGGGCCTATAAATTATAAGCTCTTCGGTTACTTTCATTAAATCTGTAAACCAGAGTAGCATCAAACCATGTCTGATTGTCCACCTGGTTGCCTTGTTAAATTTAATATATTTTAGCTTAGCACTAATTTGAAACACAGAACACAAACGGTGTAGCGTTGCGTGAAATGGCTCAATGTAATGTCGAATGGTACCGCAGTGTACACGCATACGGTGTAGCGTGGCGTGAAATGGCTCACCAAAATATCGAATTGCACAGCATACAAACAAACAGTGTAGCGTTGCGTGAAATGGCTCAGCGTAATGTCGAATAGCACAGCATACATACAAACAGTGTAGCGTTGCATGAAATGGCTTAGCGTAATGTCGAATGGTACAGCGAATGGTACAGCGTACGCACAAACGGTGTAGCGTTGCGTGAAATGGCTTAGCGTAATATCGAATAGCACAGCGTACAAACAAACACTATAGCATTGCGTGAAATGGCTCAGTGTAATTTCGAATAGTACAGCGTACACACAAATGGTGTAGTGTTACGTCGAATTGCTTGCAGGATATCAGACGCTCTAGCTGAAAATTAAATTGCTTAGCATTACATGAAATATTTCGATGTTGTGGCGAATCGTCGAGCTTGTTTGTGGTATGACGAGAAGGCTATCTCGCCGAAACCACCAAAAGTACAAACCGCAAAATGGAACAGCGATCTGCTGGGGGGGAGGGGGGGGGGCATGACGTCATCGAATTTAAAGATTGGTGCGAAACTATCACATGGTGTTGTCGCTGTGTTGAAGAGTCTTCACTTCGCCTTGCCGTAAAACAGAGTCAGCTCGTAACTTTTCGGTTAGCTTAAATGTTTTATAGCATTATGTAGTATTATGACGTGCACTAAATTTCGATTGTCGAGCTCTCTTTTCTTTTCTGACTCGCGCTCACTTTTCAATAAGACTTTAACTTCAACGGCTCTTTGAACATTGCAGGAGTACGTGAGAAGTTGGATTTTGTTTGAGCCTTTGTGTGCAGAGTTGGACACCACGGTAAGAAAACTGATATCCTTGATCTGTTTTGACATTTCCCTAATAAAGTGATATCGGAATGCTTTAATTGGTGGACCGGTATGTATGCGTGCTAAACCAACTCGGAAAAATATTGCTTTGGCAAACACTATTTTTAGAACTCACAAAAATGCATGCGGAAAAAACTTTTAACTGTTTCCGGTCCAGACATGTAATTGACGTTTGATCGAGAAAGAAGAGGACAAACTTACCGAAAAGTTACGAATTGGCTCTGCTTTACGACAAGGCGAAGTGAAGACTCTTCAACACAGCGACTACACCATGTGATAGTTTCGCGCCAATTTTTACATTCGATGACGTCATGCCCCCTTGCTGTCTAAACTAAGGCTTTATTGTTCAAAAACAAGTAACTTGTGAAATCGCTGGATGTTTCATAAAGTCAACGATATCATCACAGCAAACTGGTCAAAATACCTCGGTAATTCTACTGAAGATGGATGAGCCATAATTATTTCACTTCTTTGAGTACTTCTCCAAATATAAATTGGTTAATTATATCCATCTTGATCCTTACCTTTACGAACATTTAAAATCCTTTACGCAGTCTTTACGCTTTCTCTGCTATTACGCATCTTTACGGAACGCGGAACTTGTCCGTAAAGAAGAGGCTTCATATTTACGTTTCTTTATTTGCGATTTCATGTTGTGCATCTTCAAAGACTACCATTCCGAGACTGGATAGCGCTGACAATGAATTACACCCCCCTTTCTTGTCATAATAACATCTTAGTTTGAAGCTGAGATTATTCATTTTTTTTCTACTGTTCTTAACATTTTCTTAAAGTTGTGTGGTAAAGTATTTCAATAAATTTATTCGGACGTGAGTAAATTGTCCTGTTAGACCACGGTTTTACATTTCCTTTTCCTTTATTAATTTATACTTCTCACGCACACACAAAAGAGAAAAATAAAGACATTCCTAACTGACTCTCAGTCTGAGTATAATCTTAGTATGTTCTTGAAATTTTGATTAATCTCAGTCTGAACGTTCTCATAAAAGAAGATTTCATTTAGAAGGAGTGTAAGTCGTTTGTAAGCAAAACAAATGACGCTAGTCTTTAGCGGTCAGTGATTTATCTGGTGCGTGTATCGTTGCTTCGAACATCCTGAGCCTGAAGTTCATTTATAGATGTACTTGGTACATATTGGCCAATATTGCTTAAATTCAAATCCAACCTGAAAAACTGCTTAGCTTCATTTATAAACCTCTTGTAAATTTCATTCATTCCGGCCACTCCGGAGGAAGGACTTATCGGAGATAGGAGCTCACTTAATGTCACTTCGGTAAGCTTTTTGCAGATAGGTTCGTTGATGCCATTTGTTTTATAGGGCTATCAAGAAGGTATGTTTATTCCATTTTGATCTGAAACACACACATATATATATAAGATAGGAAAATGTACCACATCAAGGGTAAAATTATCCACAACACCGATTATTGTTAAAATTTTGGTTGGTCAGAGTGAAACCCAGCACACAAATTACTCTTTCACCTAAAGGGGGCCCTTAGCAGTCAGTACGGCAACACCAAGGCCAAAGTCGACTAAAACTTCAATTTATTGTTTTCTTAATGATTCCACGAATGATCGGATGTGTTCACTGTCTTTAACAGCGCCAGACTCAAACTTAGGTGCAGTATATTTGAGCAGCTTTCGGTTCCACGTAAAACGCGTGGATAATGCAGTCAGATTCCCCGTTCTCAGATCAGGCCAGTTTTGGTGATTTCACATCCTCAGTCATTCTCAGTGCCGTCCATTTTCATGAGTGGGGGTGGATAATACATTTGACTTTTCAAAGGGGGGGAGGGGCTTAGGTGCAGTATATCTAAGCAGCTTATTCAAGGAACTTGCATTTATGCTTGTGTATACTAGATGTTCAGGCAAGTACATATCTGAAGTAATGATTAAAGGCATATGTACTATACTGCACATGTGCAACTAAAACATGTCTTGAGAGAGAAGAGAACATTGATATTAATAATTATTGTTCCTCAACAAATCGTAATTTATCTGACTTACTTCAAAGATGGTCTAGGATCTGGAAGAAAGTGGATCATTTCCCGCATTTTTTCAAAGAGTACTTATGTGCTGAAACAAAGGAAATAAAAAGGAAAGCTTTTGCCACAATCGTGACCAAATGAACAAAAAATTTTATTCTTGACAAATTATTTGTTTCTGCTAAAAATATCTGAAATAAAGTACTTTGTATAATAGTTATCGAGGATTTGGATGACAATTAAACTTCTACAGATAATTTTGAGTAAAACTTTTGGCCAGGGTAACTTTTGAGTAAAACTTTTAGCCAAGGTAACTTTTGAGTAAAACTTTTAGCCAACGTAACTTTTGAGTAAAACTTTTGGCCAACGTAACTCTTGTTAACCCTTTTAGTCCCAGAAGTGATTAATATCTAACCTCTCCCTGCAATATCCATACATTATCCAGCAAACAGGTAATGAGAATACTCAAACTTATCAAGTTTGTTTGCTGTTTATTTCAAGAAACTCTAAACAGCATTCCTACCCTCGCAGTATGCAGGATATTTGTCATCATGGACCAAGTTTACAGCCTTGCCTATCACTAGTCTCCTACAACTCAGCAGTAAAGCATGCGACACACTAATGCGATGGTCGTAGGTTTGAATCCTATTGAGAGCACTTGGAGTTCTTTTTCTCCGAGGATGCCTGTCTCATTCACTGAATAACGTCCTCTTTCATCTTCCTTCTTTTTCAAGATTTAACTTTTGTATTCTCCCAACAGCTTTGAAAAGTAACTTATAGATGAAAATGTCCACATTTTCTGAATAATTCAAGACATTGTACAAATCTTTCTTTTAGTTAAAACAGTTGATGAATACTTTGGGAATTAAACATAAGTAACCTGCACCTGTACCTAAACCTGTACCTTTTGGTTCAAATTTGTTTTGATATTCCACTTTATGGCCCCCATCGATCTTTCCTATTGTTTTCTGAAATTGAAAAACAGACTTATCCCAAAATTGTTGCCTGTTTATGAAAATTCTTACAACTCAAGAGTTCATTACATTAAGGAAAAAATCGAGTAATGGATCGATAATGATCAGCGCGAGTGACTAAAAACTACCTTTGTGTATTTTTGGTGACTTGATCAACTAAGGCAAACAAAAGAAGAGTGAAATAGATTAAACAAGATAAAAGCGATGGAAATATTCCTTACAGCGTACCCTTTTTAGTACTCCTTCAGCGTACTCCTTCTACTCCCTACAGCGTACTCCTCACAGCGTACTTCCTTCAAAGTGGCTCCAGTTGGGAACACAAAGTCAGAACTTCAATAGCAACATTGTCTGGAGAAAACTGAACCTTCCAGAGTGGCTCATAAAGGCGGACCTCAACTGCAGGATGCAAGGTGAATTTGCTTGTCTGGTTATTACTTACAACAGGGCGAGGACTTTGTAGACTTCGTAATAGAAGGACAACACGTACAAACCTTTGAATGAAGGGTTCTAGGCAAGAGGTGCACACAATGGCGCAGGAAGAAGGGCTCGCTCTAAATTAATTTTTCGAATTTAAATCCTTTACGATGTTGAATTATCTGCGCATGAAATCTGCATAGAATCTTCCTGCAGAGGACGCCATGACAGCTGTTCAGATAGTTACAAGATATAGGATTCACCAATCATCGCACATAAGGTATTCTTTCGATGCGCCACTTACCAATATTAGTTAGGAGGGGGGGGGGGTTCTGCTTCATTGCCCTCTGGCTGGAAATACACGGCGTTTTTTGAGATTTTTTCCATTATTTAATTCGGTAACCTCTTCCAGAATGTAAGTAGGATCAGAGGCAAAAATGATGTGCCATACATCTGCAAGATTTCAAGTAATTTACCTCCTTTGAACAAGCACGTGTTCAAAGGGATTAATTGCACAAAACACCTTCTAAAACCAGGCACGAGGAGTTTCGTGTTTCATTTCGCGTGAGTTTTACTTTCAGCGTTCACCAGAGATTGTGCACTGTTTCGTTTTTCTTTCCAATGGGTCGTCAAAGTAGGTGTTCAGGTTGCAAAGAGTTAAAGTATGCTTATGACTTCGGTCGTCCTGGAAAGTACTGTACCGGTCCAAGTCGAAGTGATAACGAACAGGCCGACCTTGCTGAGGTTGAAGAGCTAACGAATATTGAGAGTACTGCTCCTACCGACGACATGGAGCTGTCGCTTCTTCTCATCCGTTGTTGCACTCTTTGGCCGAATCGGTGAAGCTTTTGTCCTCTGAAATGAAGGTTCTTCGACAGGAAACCAACGAGTTGCGGACGTTCGTTCGTGCTCCCGCTTCCAAACAACCAGCATCTGTCATACCGTCTCGTGTGACTCTGCCCGAGCTGCGCGCCATGACGGATTTGGCGACAGTGGATCGGCGTGTGGAGCAACTTAACCTTCTTCCATCCGATGATAGTGGCACTGATGATGAGGGCGACAATTTAAAACAATCAGCAGTTGAATCATCACCTCCCTCACATCCTGGTAAGTTAAAATCGGGCCGAAATGCGAAAGCAACTAGTGATGTTTTGTATCCCCAAAGATGGCCTCACAGTTTTCTTTGTCTTACCCGAGCGTAACGCGAGGTCAAATACGAGGAGTTGATGTTAGCCGAGTTCGTTGCTGGATATGTGCAAATTTTGTGTAAAGATATCAGTCCTTTGGAGCGGACGGCGCGTGAAAAGCATCTGGTTTCGTCAGTGTATTTCGCGCAGCAATACGAATGGTCAGCTGTCCTTAATTTTCACAGTTCTGTCTCGCTAGAAGTCGAGCGTGGCCCTGTTTTGGAGAGCAGAACGCTTTATGGGAACCCCTTGCAGGGAAAATCGCCGACTTCGTCTTCTCCGGCGCCTGTTTTATTTTGTCGTGATTACCAGCGAGAACAACGTTAAAGATCACTTCGGTTTCATCCGTGGAGAGCGCAAGTGGTTGAGACATATCTGTGCATCGTGCTGGACACGTCTTCGAAAGCAAGAGCCGCATAGGGAGAATTCCTCTGATTGCCCACTTAACGCCCTGGCTGCTAAAGGTTCGCCAGTACCGTCAAAAAAACTAGACTATTTTTCGCCTCACAGCCTTCACAATACCGAAGCTGGGGGCGTTCCCGATGTTGATCTTGGTTGTGGTTCTGGTGCACCTGCTCGAGATTTTTTTATTGCAAGACTTTTCTCCTACGACACGTTCAAAATCTAGACTTTTGTTTTCCTGTCCTAATTTTTTTTAGTCAAGACAATGGGTTTCTCGAGATTTCTCCTTCAAGACCGTCAGTTTTTGATAATGCAACACCTCCTGCCTCCAGTTGCTTCGTCAATGCTCATCGCGTTGTCCTTTCTTCTGAACAGTTTAATGATACTGGTCTTCGTCTTCCCGTTCCTTCTCGTCTGAATATTCCAGTGTGGCGTGCCTTGCTCCAAGGCTATGAGGACCGTGTCATTTGTGACTTTTTGGAATTTGGTTGGCCACTTGGTTACACTTACCAGACTCTTCCTGTGTTTGACCTTCGTACCCATCGCGGTGAGTTGACTTTTCCTTCCACCTTTCGAGAATATATCAGCAGCGAAATTTCCCTCGGTCGCGTGGCGGGACCTTTCGCTGACCCACCTTTTCATGACGGTTTCGTTGTTTCTCCTCTCAACACGGTGGCCAAGCGTGACTCTAACGAACGAAGAGTGATCGTCGATTTGAGCTGACCGTGTGGTTCCTCAGTTAATGATGGTATTCCTTCTGGTTACTTTCTTGGAGAGCTTCTGGAATTGAACTATCCTACTATTGATGCCACTGTCTCGGCGATTGCTTCACTCAGTCGGGGTTGCGTGCTATACAAGCGCGATCTACGGAAAGCGTACCGCCAATTGCCCATTGATCCCCACGATTATCATTTACTTGGTTATACCTGGAACAGTCAGTTTTACTTTGACACAGTTTTAACTATGGGCCTTCGTTCGGCCGCGATTGCGTGTCAACGCTCCATTTCCGAAGTTACTTTGATTCTTAATCAGCGCGGACTTACAATATTCAATTATCTCGATGACCTTACTGGTGCTTCCCCACCGACTTTGGCAACCTCTCATTTCCACGAGCTTGGAGAGTTGCTGCATCATCTTGGCTTGGAAGAAGCTGCTGCTAAATCTTGTCCTCCTTCTCCAGTAATGACCTGTTTGGCCGTCGAGCTCAATACTCTGGACTTCACCTTATCTGTTGATTCGGATCGTTTAGCCGAAATTGAGAGCTTGTTCCACACATGGTTACACAAGCGTACCACAACAAAATCATCTCTCCAGTCCCTTGTAGGCAAGTTGGTCTTCGTATCTAAGTGCGTGCGGCAAAGTAGAGTTTTCATTGCGCGGATGCTTCGTTTGTTACGAAAAGTTACATTTAATCATCACCATATTAATATCAATTCGGAATTTCGTAGACATTCAATGGTGGTGCAAATTTTTGCGTGCATATCATGGTGTGTCCACGATTACCTCAAATAACTGGTCATCTCCTGGAGAGGTGTTTACCACTGACGCTTGTCTTACGGGTTGTAGCGGCATTTGTGCGCGTTATTATTTTCATGCGGAGTTCCCAGAGTTCATCTCAATCCAGCGTCTTGACATTAATTATTTAGAACTTTTGACCATTGTTGTTCCTCTTAAGTTGTGGGGCCATCTTTGGCGCGGCTTTCGTTTAACTGTTCGGCGTGACAATGAACTCGGCCCGAGTACACATTCCTTAAGAGCTGGTGGTGCTTCTGCTGCAGCTAATGCTGGTGTTCCATACAGGCAATTTCAGAGACGTGGACGTTGGAAATCAGTGTCCACCAAAGATGGCAATGTCGACGACAGTTTGATTTCACGTTTGGCAATGTCAAAAAGGATAGATATTTAATTGTGTAATGTTTACTTTTAACATCGTATTTTCCCTTTCTTTTTCTCAATCAGAATGCGTACACAAGAGGAATGACTGATTCATCCTAAATAGAAGGTCCCCAAAAGAGTTCTTTAATCCCGCGATCCCGACTTAAATTTTTTTCTTAATCCCCTAAACCCGACTGTTTATACCGGCCAATCCCGATCCCGATCATAGACTTTTGTTTAATTCCGTTCCCTCAACTTAAAAGGGCCTTTTCGGTGGGTGATGATTTTTTCATACAGCATTGATCCGTTGGAGTCTTTGCTCGCCGTAAGGCGTAAATTTATCTTTTTTACCTATCGATATCGTTCATTTTAGAAGTTTTCAAAGTTTTGCACGAATAACGTTCGCTAGTCACGGTAATCACTTCCTTCCGTTAAACTTCGGTCTCGGAAAAACATAATAGTAAAGACAGGTCAGCATCAAAGAAACGAATAACAATTTTAATAAGTGCATAAAACAAAAAAGGTGACGGCAATCACATTGCTTCCATGGAATAAAGAAAAAATCAATTGAACACAATTCTGCTGTTGAAGCGAATACTTTTTCCCAAGCAGGAAAAATCTTCCGCGGAGGAAATGAGTTTCTCGCTTCAAAGATAGAGGAACCATCATCTCATGCGGTCTCGTTGTCCAGAAATGATTCATAATATTCTTCATCACTGCTGGGGAATTGTACTCTAATATCTCATTTCTTCTTCGTCTGTTTTTTTTTCTTTTTTTTTTTTGCTGTTCCTTAAAGTCAGAGATTTCGAAGCTGACCGGTTCACACAGCTGAATTTCTCCCTGATCGAGGTACGACGGGAGAGTTCCAGCTTTTGCCATCTGACGCACTGCTACACCAAATGTTTGCGTTCAGTCCCTCATCTTCTGTATGTTCTGTGGTGCTATTGGTACAGGTGATAACATTTGAATACCGGTAAGGCAGGATCGTGGTACAATTGGGTACAGGATACCAAGACTTTGGATTTGTAAGATAATAGGCCACCCACTGGGTTTAAGCCTTCTTTGGCTGCCTTTCCAAAGTTTCTTGCGTAATTTAACACCGTGCAAAGTGGATCTTTGTTTGTACAAGCGAGTGAATATTCTCTACGTGTATTGTCATACGACTCATCAGGTTAAACACGTTTGTGGGAGGAATTGAGACACAATCCCATGAAGCAGTTGCGTGGCTAGGCTTTTTCGGACTTTCACGTAGATCAGTTTCTTCATAAATTCTCGTCAACGGACTTCCCGGTTCTTGGAGCGTTGAAGTGATTGACTCCCTTATCCCGCCTCTTAAGATTACCGATTCCCTTGTCTCGTTCATAATAAAAATCCCGCATCTCGCTCCCTTCTTGCTGTAAATTCCCGGATCCCGGCCTTCAAATAAGCCCAACTCCGGATCCCTATAGGGGATCCTCTAAATAAACTTTTTTCATTGAATATCTCGTGTGAGTGAAGTCAGAATTCAAAATGAGAGGGAACCGGAAATATTTCTACACAAGTAAGCTGCAACTACGGGTTTGTCATTTAAATTCCAAATCTTTTCAAAGGTAAAAATTTACGGACATGTTTTCTCGATTTTCATATAGTCTTTTCGTATTTTTAAATTAAAAGGCTTCACTAGATTCTGGGCAGTTTGTAAAACAATTAGTCCCATATCTCGGATTAGTAGTCGGATTGGTAGTCCTTTCCATTCTAAATTTTCCCAAACATCCCTGAACCCATCAGAACCTCCGTCCAAAATCTCACTAGCCAATCAGTTCTCGTGTTAGTTCCAGCCTTGTTGTGAAGAACTTTGTTCCTTCTTCGTCGTTTACTTGTGGCGAGGAAAGGACATTTCTAAAATGATTTTCCTTTTGAAATTTATTTTTGCATGGATCTTACGGCAAAGTTTCCGCACAGCCCCATACTTCATTATGCATACAGTCCTTTGTTAGAAGAAAACCAGAGCGCAAACAATAGATTACCTTTGGGACCATTCGCTTTGTTTTCAAGAAGTTGAATTTTTTTTAAGTCTTTATTCAAACCTTCAAAAAATCGCCGTTTTTTAATTAAAAATTGCGCTTAATCGAGCGCTGATTTAAAATATGTAACAGTCGAATAAAAAAATTACTATGCTTTATGAAATCTATAAATCAAAACAGCTGAAGTGCTCACCCCTGGCAAGTTACGGGTTAATGAAGGATCTTCTGCCACATTGAATTGGAACTTCAGTCAATATCTAGGCAACTTGAAACCACAATACACTGACAAACTAGGAGAACGTTTTTTAAACCCCACATAAGTGAAATGAATTAAAAAAACATCAGACTAGGTGAAGAATGCCCTCTTGTATATGAGTGTACTGATAGGGTTAAACCCCTTACAGTAGCTATTGAAGACAAGTCACGCAGATGTATCTTTGTGTAGATGCTGTTTTTTAAATAGAGAATAATACATGGGCACACGTAGATATGGAATTTCTCTTTGAGTGCTTAACTCGATTGCTCACGAGTTAGCGCAGCAAATGAGTGAGATGTCGAATTGAACACAAGAAGAAAAATTCCACATCTACAAGCATTTATGTATTATTTTGTTTATTATATAAACATAATTGCGTGAGAAGAAAAGCTGACTTCATTAATGAATGAAAATATATGAATCGACAATCCCCGAATAACAATCGTAGAGTGCGTTGGCACTAACTCATTAGATGGAAAGATGCATTGAATCATGATTACAAAACAACGATGGTTGTAATTTTCAATTTACAAAATTCTCATTTATTAACTTTGTCCTTACCAACAGAAGAAGTCTTTCTAGTGAACGGCCAAGAGAAATGCTAACACCAAAGCCACTGAATATGTAACTTTCAGTTTCGGTAACTCTCCCTTCTAAGAAAGTTCGAACCTCACAGTCCGTCAGCAATACGGATTTCTCAGTGTTTTAGCCGCCACAATTCGAGAAAGCTCCAACAAACAACTTGTATTGAGAATCATGAAGGCTTTGTTGTTCATTCATCCACTTGACTGAGTGGCGCTAAAGGCAAGTGATATATCAGCAGCTGATTGGCTATATCAACACGTGAAAAAATGCGATATTACGATTACGGCTTTTCTCAGGGCCGGAAATCTCTGCATAACACCACAGTTTATGTGATAATATTATTTTTTATTTTCCAATTTGATGTACAGATCTACCAAAGATGGTTGATTTTCATATATGTATATGGTTGGTGTATAACAAAGTGTAACTCTTAATTGTGAAGCAGAAGGGAACCCTCCACTTACTTACACTTGGACTCCATGTAATGACCCAGAACAAGTTTGTGACAAGAATACTCTTCAAATTTCACAACTCCTTAAGGATACCAGCCATACTTGCAGAGTGGCCAATGTATATGGAGATGATTCAAAAACAGCCAATGTTTGTAAGCCACATGTACATTGTAATCATGCATCTAACAGCAGTATCTTCATACATGTACCAACATGACATTTTGATTTGGTTCTCAGATTTGAACCAGGGGTCAGGTTGTAAAAACCCATATAGTGTCTTAATACTTTGTCTTGATGGATAACACTCTGTTTTCTTTTAACAATTACGATGTACTGATTATTTTATGACATGTAAAATGCAAAGAAAGCATTGCAATTATTAAACTTCAAATGGCTTATACAGGGGGGAGTATCAAAAGTAGGGGAAAAAGCTATAGTCAAGGTGTTAGTTTCGAAACGCGTAACTTGTGTACTTTTCTGTTATGTTTGTTCCGGTCTATTATTTCTTCGTTGGTTAATGACCATTGCTTAATAAGTTTTTTTATTTCAATCAGTTTCATTTAAGCACATGTACCAGATATTATATTTCATATTTCATCGCTATAAGTTGCTGTCGACGCCACCAATTTTCTCTGCTATTCATGTACGACCCGCTATCGGCGATTCATCTACAATCTTAAGGAGCTAGACCAAAGTAAGTTTTTCTTTATTTCACATTTAAGATATTTCCTTTTTTTTTTTCTAATTAATTTGGCCTTCCTCCAAATTAAAATAAGAGGCAAGTGACAGGAAGAAGAAAAATTATTCATTGAAGTAGCACTTTAAAGAAAGAGCTGATTAATACTCAGAGACTGATTCTCAGCCAATTCTCGGCAAAACAGCCATGTTCAATTTAATACATAATATTTGGTGTCATCCTCATTTGTTCTCATGTGTGATACATGTACACTAACATTTTAAGACAAATGATTGAAATGCTAACTTGCAGCTTGAGGAGGCTTTTGCTGATAAACTTGGCTATGAAGGAGTGCAGTTGATAAGTGTGAGGTATGTGAATTCATGGGATTTAGATGATTGCCAGTTGCTCTCACTTACAAATGTTTAAATTTAGAAATTTTATTATTTGCTCTTTTGTCATCTATTTTCCATTTCATGTCACTCTAACCCCCAGTTAATGTCTGTCCCAAGGTGTGGAAGTATCATTGTTGACCTTGGACTGAAATTCAACTCCACTACAAAGAAACAAGATGTTATCATAACACTTAATGACGCTGTGAAAGATGGAAAGCTGGGAGAGTTCAGTGTTGGTGCCATAAAAGGGAAAAGACCTGATGTAGAACCAACAGGTTGAGGTGCTACATCACCACTTAATGGGGATAAGTCCTCACAACACTTCATACAAAAGTTTGCAAGTTGATTTATGAATGTCCTTGCCCTGTACTTGGTTGTAAACGTATTTTTTTTTGGTGTGAAAAAAACATTTTTGAAAGTTACTGTATTTGACTCAAAATTGTTACTGTAGCAGGTTTAAAGACTTGAAACTTCGTGTATAATGGTAATGTTAACAATGACAATCAAAACCAGCCCCGATTTGAGCACTAACAGGATAGTTTATGCATCATGTGTGCACTTTTGTTGTGCATTTCCTCAAGTTAACTTTTGATTTCAATGCAAACATGCAGCAAATGTTTAGTACATGTTTGTTTCCCAATATCTCGTGCGTTTTATTTACCTAAATTCACTTTTGTTCTGTAGTTTTAGAACATGATTTGTTTACATTTTCTTTCTGCGATGTGATATGTGGCCCGCATGAGTCCAAGGAAATAGCAGCCATGCTTGTTTTCCTCAATTTAATTGAGTGTATTTTTTGTAGAATCTTCAGAGCTTCCAAGTGGGACGAACACAGGTAAAACATTCTTTAATGACAAATGCTGGACTTTGTAAATGTTAAGTGACGAGTAATTTTATCTAATTTAGTACTCTCTAGACACCTATGACTTTAAGTTTCCTAAAAATAGAAGGAAAAAACAATTACCGTCCAACTGAATCGAGCTTTAATTTATGAGTTGTGTTATATACCTTAATACTCTTATATCTTCCTGGTTTAGGGAACAACTTTGCAGCTTTACTTTTAATGAGCTTTAAATAATTTTAATGGTGATTAGATTATAACCATGATTTTATCTTTTTCTATTTCATTTCTTCTATGCAACAAATCCTAGCTGTAGAAAAAGGTGAGATCTGATTATGCTCGATTTTATTTACAAGTTTGTGGATTGAGGAGTGGGTGGCTGTATTTTATTTTTGCCGTGAATTCGGAAGTTGTGGTTTAAAAGCTTCTAAAGAGGGGAGAATATTCGACAAAAATTATCCCGTATTTCTTTCAACCTTGCATGAGCAGAATTTGTATCCCCTATCTTTTTCTGAATGAGTAAATAATTGTGCATTAACGCAGCCTGTCAAGTTCTATATATGTAATGAATTGTGAAACACAAAATTGTGGAAAGAATTGAATTCTTTACAACGCATTTGGAATTTAGTCAGAGTTCTGACTGAATTCCAAATGTTTCCTGACCATAAAAGGAGTACAGAGGCAGATTCTTTATGATAAGATCATTGGGAAAAATATTTCTGAAGCTTATCACGCATTGTAGGTACCATAGGTATTGTTGTTGGTGCAGTATTTGGATCAGTTGTTGCACTGGCTGTTGCTGGAATATTAGTTTGGTGGACTTGCAGGAAAATGAGGAGCAACAGGAAAGGCACTAAAGGTAAGTGTTGCATACATGTTATGCTCTCAAACGAACACTAGTTTTGGCATCCCAGACATATATCTTTTACATTTTTTCTTTTTCCTTGGACTAAGTTCAATCTTCAGTTCACTATCCGCTGCATTATGATCTTTGCTTAAGCGATTTTTGTATTTTTAACAGATACCTTTCAAAACAGTGTATTGTAAACTAATAATTTGTTTTTGTTATCTAATTATGGTTAAAAGACCTTGCATGATGTTGTAAACTTTAAGACTTAACTTGATGTATATCAAACAAACTTTGCTTTACTTGTGAGTGATAAATTTTGCTTGATGTCGATTATATATTGTTTTGTTTTGTTTCGGTTTCCTTTAATTTTTCTATTTTGTTTTGTCTTTTTTTTTCACTACAGAGGTGGCGATGAGCAGAAGGTGAGATTTTTATTTTGAAATGTTGCTCTTTACTTGCATTGTTCCTCTATGGCTCAATGGTTTTAACAATTTTAACACCCGCACTTTTTGTCATGTGGATGTTTGTGATTGATCTAATTACCACTAACTTCAAGGCACTCTTGCGCAGCAGAGATACCACTTTTGGACAATGAATTTAATGGTTTTCACTTGTACATGCATAACCAAAATCTTAATGACCTGTAGAAAAACTGGAGGGGAAAAACAAGAACACCAAAAACTAGAGTGTATGTTAAGCTTATCATCCTATTCTCATATATATATATATATAAATGTGGGGGTAGAGTCTACCTTGGCATAAAGTGCTCAATGCTATGGTAGCAGAGCTTAGTATATAGAAGTGAAAGAATCAAAGAGGACGCATCGATTCTCTGTGACTCTGAGTTACGCGCCTAAGCACTCGTCAGACAGAACTTTATTCAATGAAGAATAACTCCTTATATACAAATTAGTTAAGTAGCTAATTAATTCACTAGTGTGATGATCTGATCTACGTGTGAAATAAAGATTTTAAAGAGCTATTTTTGGAGGCTTGTGAAATTTGCTAAGTAAAACTTATTCTCGTGGCGGCATTTAGAAATGAGTTCTGTTCTTTTGTTTAATTAAGACGGCTTCTTAGCTCTAACTAAATAAAGTTTTTCTGTGAGGCACAAGTGGCACCGCTTGCTTTTGTTGCTGTGGGTGTTGTTGTCTTTGAGCGTCCAGGTATGCTTTGATAGTTCCGTGCTGTTTGAATAGTTTCTGTTCCGAAAAGAAAGTTTGTGTTGCGTGTAACCTTGTTTAAAAGTTCCTTCAGTTAGTCTAATGTAATTCTTTCCGGTTGTGTCATTTTCTGTTGTTACGTTGGCGTTGTAGACGACGTTTGAAGTGAGGCAGTTGTTTTTCAGAGGGCCGTCGTTTTTTTTCCTGCAGTTACATTTTTTTTTCGTGGAGGGTGTCTTGCTTCTCTCGAAGATTTTTCTGTTGTGCTTCTTAATTATGGTTTGTAGGTTGTCTGTGCAGCTATAACTAACTTTCATGTTGTTTTTATTGAAAATTTTGCTGTACCGGTGATTTTTCGGAAAATGTTTACTGACGAGGTTCAGAAACTCTCTGCCGATGTTTGTTTGTACGTTCATGCTGTAGGGCGGATTAAACCAAATTATGTTTCTTTGTCTCTTCTTGCGGCTGTTCTGTACGGTGTGAGTTACAAGTTTCTTGCGTTAAGTGTAGATTAATTCTTCGTTGTGTCCACTTTGTTTCAGTGCACTTTCGTAGTGTGGTTTGGGTTTGTTAAAGAGTTCTTTGCTTGAGGAAATGTCGGAGATTCGTCGGCCGATGGCTGCTGGTAGATGTTTTATCATTGTAGGCGGATGGTTGGAATTGGTGTCGATGTAGAGAGTTTCTTTGTTGGGCTTTCTGTATGGATATTGGGTTCCGTCCGTAAGGTTTAGGGTGACGTCGAGGAAGTTGCAGAATTTTTTGGTTTGTGCTTATAGAAATGTTCAGTCCTTGTTTCTTAAATTCTCGTGTGATGTCCTTTCTAGTCCGTTCTGATTGTGGTCCGCTTGCGTTTCTTAGAAGTACCAGCCCGTTGTCTCTGTAGAGTCCTACGTTGTTTTTGCCTTTTTTGTCGCTGAGGTTGTTCGGGAGGAAAAGTCCGATAAGCTCACAAACTTCCGCTCCGGCGAAGCTGCCCATAGTTACTTCGAACATGATGCTGTGGTTTTTCTTGGTCCAGGCGGTCTCGTTGTCAGATAAAAGTGATTTCCGGCAGTGCATAATTATGTCGATGTCTTTGTCGCTGATTGTGATGTAATTCTTGGCAAATGAAATTGCTTTAGAGAGAAGAGATTCTTTGATGGATGGGTGAAAACTGTCGATGTTATACAACGCTCCTAAAACGCCTAGTTGAGCTCTGTAGTCTGACCGCGACACCCAAAGATGGATCAAGTCCGATTCGATTATTCAACTAAGAACATACTGATACCACCAAGAAACAGTTATTTCAAAAGCCTGATGGAGAAAGTAGAAAGTGTCATCAAACGAATGAGATGGCAAGCGTTTATCTACGACCGCAATGAACAAGATAATAACTATGCTATACATAACGATAATTTTGGTTTTAAATCAAGAAAGTGCCCATCGCAGAACAGAGAACTAGACAAGTTTGAAGCAGACCTTCTCGACATGTTACACAACATAAAGTTTAGAAAAGTCAACAAAAAATTCCAGAACAAACTCAACGAAGACATCAGCAAAATCAAGAAATCGACATGCACATGACACGAACTGTCCAATAACTCAACTCGTTAACAAGCATGATGCGTATACTGTCCCATTGGAGCCTAAATTGGGGCTTGTGGTAACCAATCATAAATTTTATATTTTTTATTATTATTACAATTATCATTATCATTATTATTATTACTATTATTATTATTATTAAAAGTCTTGTTATCTTTGTCATTACCATTATTATAATTATCATTGCTCTAAAAGTACTCTGTTACAATGATAGGTGACAGTTGAGAAAGTCTTTAAGGTTGACAAATTTGTAGAGCCTTGGAAAATAAATTTTAGTTAATCTGCCCATAATACTGTTATCATTCACTATAATATATTTAGAAGGTTCATAAGGATAAAGTCTGTTTTTCTTCGGTGGCAGGAAACCACTCTAAGGGCATGATATTCGTCTCCACTGCTCGTAACTGGGGGAAATGAAACTTTCAATGTTTGAATGCAGAGGAAGCGAAACCTCTGGCTCTTAAAACTAAAATTCCCTGAAGACAATCAATGAGAAGTTCAGGGAAAGTCTACTCTGCTCATATGGTCTGACTGTTGGAGGGAGGGTACGGCTACACGTAGGCTATGACTGTAGCTGAGCCTATACCTTGTTTCCAGCTTCTTTTCTAAATGGGCTAAGCTGTCTGTTAGGATTTTACAGTCAGAGAGAATTGGGTTTGTTTTGTAATATATTTGATTCGCTGTTTCAGAACATTTGGAAATTCAAGTAATGAAACAGGAGGAAGTAAT